>NC_057798.1:64153867-64178867 GCF_018294505.1 Triticum aestivum
CCAAGTCCAATATTTCAGCCTTTTTATTTCTAGGCTTTGGCCTTTTACAGTCTATTAATTATATATTTTTGGAAAATATATTTTGGAGCTGGTCCCACTAGTCATGTTAATCTCATATATTGATCCCACACATCAGAAAGTTACGAACTAGTCATATTATTTCACAAGTGGGTTGCACTGGTCAGGTTACCATCTCACACACTATCAAATCACATTCATATTCAAATATTCCAAACAAATAAGAGAACATGTGAAATTCGTCAAATAACACTAAATTAGTGTATTACTATTTCTGTAGACTATTACAACCCAGGTATACCAGCTATTACAATATTACAATATTACAATCAAATAGAACAGACAACTCTTTGCTGAGTAGCACTTCACGGCTTCGCGCTTTTCTTCACGTCTTCACGCTTCCAACTTTCTTAGGCCTGGAGCTCCTGTAAAAGAGAAACCAAGTAAAGAAGTTACACACAGCTGCTCCTTACACACAACTATATTTGCTACAGATCAGCTATCAACTCTTGATATTTATCCAGCGGGCATTGGTATGTGTAGGTACCGATGGAAGGGTGTACCTGGATGTATAACATGAGAAGGGAGAGTTGGAGCGCCCACCTGAACTGCAGCTTGCCGTAAACCATGTAGGCAAGCACCACCCGACACTTGCGCATGCCGAAAAGGAGACCATGTCGTCCAGAACAGTCATGTGCACCTGCATCAACCAGAGGCACTGAAATTGAGAACGAAACCAAAATTTACACCAGACAGAAAATTAAAATATAAATTTACACCAGACAGAAAATTTACACCAGACAGAAAATTAAAGAAACCATATAATGTACCATAACATTTGCAAATATGGAGGTGGTTCTCTCTAGGAATACTAGTCAGCTCACACTTTAAACATAACATTTGTTCATCTTATATAACAAAAAAACATAGAAATGTCGATCGACTGCTCCAAAAATGCAATATGTAAACCCAGCTGGAATTGATAACTACAAGCTACAGCAGCTCAAAGTGGCAGTAGCTAAAACGCAAGCATTGTTCTCACAACCAACCAATACTTCACTAACAGGTCACCCATCAAAATTTGTGTTTAGAATAACTGTTGAAGATGGGTTCAGCTTCTATGCCTAGAATAACTACTCACGGTGAAATATGGACGTGTATAGCAACTACTAGTATGCAAAGTTGATCATGGTGCTACTGGCAGGCACTTGCACTATTTTATTCTCCGCTGATCATATCAGGTTGCAAAATCTGTATAGTATTAAGTATATACTAAGCAATACTGCATAGGCCTTTCTTACTGGTGTTCAGTTTATAAAAGAGTTGGCCAACAACATCTATATAGTATTAACATCTATTGCTGGATTCTGGCAATTTACCAGCATCGAAACACAGGCACGACACACAGATCAAATCAGGGTGAGGTAGACATTCTACCCAACGAGGACAGCAGCCTATCCCACTACCAACTACCATCTCAAAGCGCTCGGGCAAACATCAGCTCACCTGATGAGTAAGGCCCTCTAGATGTCTCCCTTTGGGGGAGCTTGATCGCTCTGCTCTTCAGCAGCAACATCAGGCTCCGGATCTGTGGCACCTGCAGACGTACTACACACCCCAGTCTGCAAGAGATTCAAAAAATCATCACACAAACACAAGACCCAAGGATGAACTAAGAGTAGGGAGGGGAAACATTAGCCATACCGTGAATCAGGATCAGCATACAGAGTGGTAACGAGGGTCGTCTCTCCCTGCGCGTTCGACTTGCCAGTGTGACTGGTCAGTGAGAAGCATAGCTGGACACTTCACCTGTGTTAAGAACCAAGAAAATGGCAGTATGAGCACATGATGCACAAGTATATTAAACAGAGCATAAAACTGCGTGTGTTGTGTTTAATCCCTTGACATGAACAGTTCAGCTTCAGTTGGGTTTTACTTCAGTATGTCATCTGAAGAAAAAGGGGACATTCTTTTGTTCCATTATTTCGTTCACTAGATTAGTGTCCACAGAGCAGCATAAACCAAGCAACTTTTACATAAGCAATTAACAACAGAGACAAAGTATGCTCCCAACTGGTAAATCATGGGATGGGCTCATCCAAACAAAATGTAGAAACAGTTAAGTGTGCTTCATTGTTCTGAATTACTGATCTATCAGGCTAATAGATCTCCGTACAAGTTTTCAAGCAGTGCAGGCTAAGCTCTAATCAATCACTTTGTGTTTAGCTCTGGAGGCTACATGAAGTACTTCGAGCTCGAGTTAATTTGGTTAATCTATCTGACAGCAAAGCTAGTTTTTCTGTCCTGTTAATTTGGTGTGGGTGATGCTTCTGCTTCATCAACCACTATGTTTTATACGTACTCCTACAGTAGCTGCGTATGCATGCCTGCCTGCCTACCGAACAGGCGGAGGGATGACATGAAATAGTACGTGGTACCTCTTCTCGGTGTCAACCATGACGACGCCATAGCTGTCGCCCTTCTTCCTGCATGCATGAAAAAACCACATGAACATGTTCAGAGACAGAGAGCGAGAGCAGAGAAAAGATCAATACGAAGATCGGACTACATAGAGACGATGTGGATTTTTAGCTAGTGGCTAGTTAGAGGCACGTAGAAAAGATAGAGAGGTTTTGCTCGATCTGGCTGTCTGGTAGGCACTTACACGCACCGGGTCTTGTCGGCACAGTCGCAGTTGCCGCACTTGTCAGCCATGGTGGTCTAGCATCAGCAAAAGATCAGATCAGGTCAGATGGGAGCAAATGCAGCGTCGGAGAATTCGCGCACGGATCGGCGGCCGCCGCGACGGGACTCACCATGGCTTCGTTGGGGTCGGATTGGGAGCGCAGGGAGGGGCGGGGAGGATGGAAGCAGGTGCGCGACGAGCACGTGCCGCCGGAGACCCGATGATCCCGTTGACGTCATCGCCATCCTGATTGCCGGAGGCCCGTGGCCGCCGTGAAGCACGCACGCGTGCGCCAGCGAGAAATCCGGCCGTGATGCGATGGTCGTGCCTAGACTGGTGGATCTAGGGGATGGAGGCTAGGGGAGAGGGTGTGTGTGGCGGAGACGAGGTCAGTAGTGGTGGGTGGGGGTGGTGGCGGTTGGAATCACGGGAGGGGGTGAGCTCTCGCTCTCTCGATCAGGACTGGATCGGGATAGTTCGGTGGGTGGGAGCGGCGGGGAGAGGACTGGATCGGGGTCGGGAGGGGAGGGGAGAGGGGAACGGGATCGGTGCGTCACAGAAGGAGGCCAGGGACGGGGAGGAGGTGGCGGCGGCGAGGAGACGTGGACGAGGGAGTAGGAGTTCGATGGGAGGAGACAGGCGGCGGCTAGGGTTTGGGTTGGGGGAGGGAGAGGGGGAGGGGGAGGGGGAGATCTGGCTGGAGCGAGGAGAGGGGCTGCTAGGGTTTGGGTTGGGGGAGGGAGAACTGAGAGGTGACTGAGAGCCGTTGGATCCGTTGGATGTGGACGGTTCAGATCGGCTACATTGGAGTGATCCGTGGGAACAACCCTGATTGGTTGAGAAAGTTTATGTTTTAAAATAGTTTTTTAAGTACTAAAACTAGGAGGTTTTGTTAAGCAGCTATCAAAAATATTTTGCAAAACTGCACAACTAGATTTATCACTCAACTTAGACCACATTTTATGGATGATCACAAATTTGCATGCATATTGTATCTTTCTAGCTGTTTTTAATGATTTTTTGAATGCCCAAAATGATTTTTTTGTGAGGGGTCTACCATATATTTGTTGCAAAATTGGACCAAATCATTTTTATAAAATAATAGGTCATATTTAATGCACAATTGACCAAAAGGTTGGGTGTCAAAAGTTTCGATCCACCTCTTGTCAAAAAGACAAATTTCCGCCGATTCCGCTGGAAGCGGGTCAAATTTGAACTACGGCTGCCTCATAGTTTGCTCTTTATTTTTCCCAAAAATCATTTCTAGGTACAGAAGTATCTATTTAATCAGAGAAATACCAAAAAAATCCAAGATTCAACCACTAGCTAGGAACGGTCATTCCCGTCGTTTTGACCGCATTTTGAAACGGGCATAAAAATTTCAAAAAAATCAAAAAATTAGAAAACCTTCGTATTGTGTCATTACATGTGACCAAGTTACCAGGAAAAATAATAAACTTGTAATACGGCAAATATTTTTAAAAAGTGTTCTCAGAAACGAGCTATCATGTGTGGAGATCAATGGCTTTCAAGCCAAATGATCAATCTTATGGCCACATTCATGGCATAGTTTATTCAAATGATCTCATATCGTGCACAAGCGTGCATATTGGAATGGAAAAAATGTTGCCTAAGGAAGTTTTCATTTTCTTTGGACGAAAAATTCATTTTCCATTTTTTTCAAGTGCCCAAAATGAGTTTTTTTGTGAAGGACCTAGCATATATTTGTTGCAAAATTGGACCAAATCATTTTTATAAAATACTAGGCCATATTTAATGCACAATTGAACAAATGGTTGGGTGTCAAAATATTTGCTCCACCTCTGGTGAAAAAGACAAATTCCCGCTAATTCAGCTGGAAGCGGGTCAAATTTGAACTACCGCTGCCTCATAGTTTGCTCTTTATTTTTTCCAAAAAATCATTTCTAGGTACATAAGTATCTATTTAATTAGAGAAACATCAAAAGTTTTACAAGATTCAACCACTAGCTAGGAACGGTCAAGCGTGTCGTTTTGACCGCATTTTGAAATGGGCATAAAAATTTAAAATAAAAATAAAAAATTGGAAAACCTTCGCATTGTGTCATTATATGTGACCAAGTTACCAGGAAAAATATTAAACTTGTAATACGGAAATTATTTTAAAAAAGTGTTCTCAGAAATGAGCTATCATGCGTGAAGATTCATGGCTTTCAAGCCAAATGATCAATCTTATGGCCACATTCATGGTATAGTTTGTTCAAATGATCTCATATTGTGCAAAAAGGTGCATCTTGGAATTCCAAACAATGTTGCCTAAGGGAGTTTTCATTTTCTTTGCACGGAAAATTCATTTTCCATTTTTTGAGTGCCCAAAATGAGTTTTTTTTGTGAAGGACCTACCAAATAATTATTGCAAAATTGGACCAAATAATTTTTCAAAAATACTAGGCCATATTTAATGCACAATTGACCAAATGGTTTGGTGTAAAAAGTTTTGATCCACCTCTGGTGAAAAAGACAAATTCCCGCCGATTCAGCTGGAAGCAGGTTAAATTTGAACTGCAGTTGCCTCATAGTTTGCTCTTTATTTTTTCCAAAAATAATTTCTAGGTACATAAGTATCTATTTAATCAGAGAAACATCAAAAGTTTTCCAAGATTCAACCACTAGCTAGGAACGGTCAAGCCTGCCGTTTTGACCGCATTTTGAAACAAGCATAAAAAATTCAAAAAAAATCAAAAAATTGGAAATCCTTCGCATTGTGTCATTATATGTGGCCAAGTTTCCAGGAAAAATAATAAACTTGTAATACGGAAATTATTTTTAAAAAGTCTTCTCAGAAATGAGCTATCATGCGTGAAGATTCATGGCTTTCAAGCCAAATGATCAATCTTATGGCCACATTCATGGCGTAGTTTGATAAAATGATCTCATATCGTGCACAAGGGTGCATCTTGGAATGGCAAACAATGTTGCCTAAGGAAGTTTTCATTTTCTTTGCACAGAAAATTCATTTTCCATTTTCCGAGTGCCTGAAATGAGTTTTTTTATGAAGGACCTACCATATATTTGTTGCAAAATTGTACCAAATCAATTTTATAAAATACTAGGCCATATTTAATGCACAATTGACAAAATGGTTGGGTGTCAAAAGTTTTGATCCACCTCTGGTGAAAAAGACAAATTCTCGCTGATTCAGGAGGAAGCGGATCAAATTTGAACTGCAGCTGCCTCATAGTTTGCTCTTTATTTTTTCCAAAAATCATTTCTAGGTAAATAAGTATCTATTTAATCAGAAATACATGGTTTGATGGTGAGACATCGAGGTTTGGATGGTGGCCAAGGGCCCCAACACTAGAGCGCGTAAGCTCGCATCCCCGCCGCGTGGTCACCGCGTGACCGTGGTGTTGCCATGTGTTCTGGGCAGCCTAGGCATGTCTAGTGGATTGGGCACTCCCCAGGTAGGTGCTAGGAAGAAAATCACAACATAAGATTCTCACGAGGAGACCGATCAATGCTCAAACATGAATAAACAACCAAGTGTTTGATTTGCGGTACGGGAAATGCACATGGCTAATGGGCGTGAGTTTTGGCTGAGGATGATCAGTTACTAAGAAGATCATCTTCACAAATTTTCACCTCAAAAGGAGGAGCGTAGGTGGTACTTGCTTTACAAAGTACCACACTGGACATAAATACAAATGTTGAAGCTGGGCTCAAAATAATGAATGGATTGAGCTGGCGTTTGGTGGAGGATGTTTATTTGGGCATAGGAAAGCATTGTAGAAAATGGATACCATTTGGACATGCCAAAGTGGTACTTCCTTCACAAAGTGCTACTTTGAACAGAATATTTTTGAATTATTTTTGAACTAGGCAAGGAATGTTTTTGACATATTTGATGAAGATATGATCCAAAACATTTATGAAATTTTTTGGAAAGTTTTGGAATAACAGAAATATAGGTTGCTTCACAACCTAGGGCAAAAACTGCCACATGGACATGACACATAGGCAAAACTGATGAGATGGCGCCTAGTCATCACAACCCACCACAATCTACAAGGCTATGGCCATCTATATTGGTCGGTAACAACTAGAAATAAGGCAGCAGACTAGCACTGTTTGCTTTGTGACCATTTCGTGTAAGGAAATTATGACCTTTCTGACCAAAATGGTCACAATGGTTTAGGGTTTGGAGCCCCCCGAACAGCTTTTGACCAATTGGTCTGAAATGGTCATAGATCTATGACCAATTCTTCCAGGGTCACTGACAGAAGGTCACTAGTTGACATATTTCTTGTAGTGTACAACGCAACATCAAGAAGACAGCTAACAAGTTCAAGGAGCCAAATGTTGGCATGGATGAGATGCCTCAAGCCAAGTTCATCACTCGAAGGAGGATCAACCCGTATGTGCAGCCTCGTGAGAATGTCGGAGGGAATGAGTTGTTCTAGACCAAGCAGCAAAATCTCATCTACATCGATGTGATCAAGTCCAAGCACAACATCTATGTTCCTATGCAATGGATTGATATGAATCATCTGAGGAAGGACCGGGCCTACTTTGGTGAGGCGTTGGATTTGGTGGAGCAGTTTGGCATTGAAGAGTTCATCACATTCCACATGGACTTTGACCTGGAGATATTGGCTCAGTTCTTTGCTTCCGTCCACTTCCACACGGATGAGGAGCGGACTATGACTTGCATGACCAATGGGAAGAGGATGTCTACTAAGTGGAAGGAATTCATGGAGATGTTGCACGTTCGTGATGAGGGGCTCAATGTGCCCGTTGGTGTCCGCCCTCACACCAACCCAGTGTCCGCCAACAAGAACAAGCTTCAATTGTTCCTTGTGGAGAAGAAGTTAGCCAATGGCACTCAGTCTTGGGTACTCAACCCTTTCCTTCACGTCATGCACCGGATCTTCGACAACACTCTCTTTCCGCATATTGGTGACAAGGATAAGGTGCATGCTTATCTTGTGGATATGATGCTTCTTTGTGAGGAGGCACGTCGTCAAGTTACACAACCACTGGACATCCCTCATACCATGTGGATTGAGCTCCGGTTTGCGGTTTACAATCGCAAAGTTCCCATCTATGGACCATACCTGCACCTCTTGATCTCGAAGACTTGGGAGAAGCTCTTTCCGACTAAAGACTTTTCTGCTCCAAATTGGGTTCGCCATGAGCCTATCAAGCTGTGTAAGAAGAACAAGTGGGCAAATACCACTACCCGGGCTGAGGCTGGGGCTGCTAGGATGAATGTTGATGAGGACGAGGTTGAGGAGGAGGAGGCTGAGGACAGTTCCGTGGGGTACGCTCCTCCCTCTATTGAGCCCTCTTGGGCTAAGAGGCTGAAGTTAAAGATGAAGGCTCTGTTCTACATGCAGGCCAAGGGGAAGTACAATACCCATGTTTCTCAGAAGGAGAGTCGCCATTGCGACAACAGGATCTTGAGGACGTTTGGCGAGATCGTGGAGAGCGGGTCAGAGAAGAACATCACTCCTGAGGCTGACTGGATGACGAAGCAGGGCTATCAGTGGACCGAGTCAGAGGAGGAGTCCATTCCCGCTGCCAAGACCGATGAGGAGATTGTTGGGTGATCTCCGCAGAGGAAGCTACCACCTATGTTGTAGGTGTCCTATCTATCTTTTTGGTGTCTCGATGCCCAAGGGGGAGAGAGTGTACGATTTGCGAGTCGTGTCTCTTTGTTTTCGTTTCGTTGGACCTTCGTTGGTGTTACTTTGGCTTGTTGGTTTGCGTTTGTGTTTGTGTGTGTCCCGGAGTCTATCATATGGTGTGAGACATATGCACTTAAGCTTATCTTTTTGTCTATTATGATTAGTAGTTTGTGAGCCTATGCTATCTTGTGCCCTTTGCTTTATGCTCATATTCATTACCTTGCCTCCATGCTTAGTGTCATTTATATTGTTGCAAGGAATGCCTTGTCTACAAAATATAGGGGAAGTGTTGATCCTAGTATGTGTGTCGTGCAGTCCAAAGCATATCTATAGAGTGCACACATCTAGGGGGAGCCTGTCTATATTTTATAGATGTTGGGTTTGCTTATGTTCATTTTATATGCTTATGTGCAAATCCCGTATTGTCATCAATCCACCAAAAAGGGGGAGATTGTAAGGGCATATTTCTCCCTATGTGGTTTTGGTGATTGATGACAATGCATTTGCGGACTAATCATGTGCATTGAGCATTTCAGATATCTCATGTCTAGGCACAAGATGATTCGGTGCCCCTCGGAGCCTAGTAAAGGTGGCGCTTCTCCACATTTATTTTCGGTGGATTTGAGTTGTAGGAAAGCCATACTATTAAGAGGGGGTCCGCTTCGGAAAGGTTAGGGTGGAATCAGCATGTACACGTCTGTTCCTTTGCACCACCGTTCCTTTGCTTCTTTGGAGCATCTACTGTTTATCCGTGTCTATTCAAAATGAAGGACTCCAAGTGCTATTGTGTTGTGGAGTGCGGTAGTACTGCTCAAGGGAGCAGTAGTACCGCAGTGGCCCATGGCAGTACCGGCCAGGGAAGCGGTAGTACCGCGCTATGCGGTAGTACCGCTCCTTAGGAGCGGCAGTACCATGGCCTCTAGCCCAGCACACTAACATGCGCGGAAGTAGGCGCGGAAGTAATTTTTTACATCCGTGCACTACGCGGTAGTACCGCTTCCTGCATGTGGTAGTACCGTGCCGAATTTTTGCACAGACCAAAACTCAGCAAAAGTAGCCATAGAGGTAATTTTATTAGTCCATGCCTTCCCAGCCTAGTCAAACCCTTCCTTGCGGTAGTACCGCAAGGGCGCGCGGTAGTACCGATCGGGCAGTTCTACCGCTCATTGCTTTAACTCAACAGGGCCTCATCTGGTCTCTGCCATGGGAGCGGTAGCACCGCACCGTCGAGCGGTAGTACCGCAAGTTGGTGCGGTAGTACGGGATGTCATGGGCTTAGTTAGTGGGTAACAGTTGGATCTTTCCTCTCACTATATAAGGGGGGTCTTCTTCCCCAAGTTGACTACCTCTTCTCCCCCAAGCTCCAATGTTGCTCTAAGCTCCATTTTCGCTCGATCTCTCTCCCTAGCCAATCAAACTTGTTGATTCTCTAGGGATTGGCTGAGAAGGCCTCGATCTACACTTCCACCAAGAGAAATTTGATTCCCCCCACTAATCCCAAGCGGATCTTGCTACTCTTGGGTGTTTGAGCACCCTAGACGGTTGAGGTCACCTCGGAGCCATATTCCATTGTGGTGAAGCTCCGTGGTTTCGTTGGGAGCCTACAATTCAGTTGTGGAGAGAGCCCGAACCTTGTTTGTAAAGGTTCGGTCACCGCCTTCAAGGGCACCAATAGTGGAATCACATCATCTTGCATTGTGTGAGGGCCTGAGGAGAATACGGTGGTCCTAGTGGTTTCTTGGGGAGCATTGTGCCTCCACACCCCTCCAATGAAAACGTACTTCCCCTCAAAGGGAAGGAACTTCGGTAACACATCCTCGACTCCATCGGCTCCGCTATTGGTTACTTCTTACCTTTACTTGTCCAAGCTTATATTGTGTTGGTTCCCTAGCTTGCTTGTGTTGTTGTTGTCATTGCATCATATATACCTAGTTGCACATCTAGACAGCCTACTTTGATGCTAAGTTTAATTTGGTCAAGAAAAGCTAAAAATTGTTACTTGCCTATTCACCATTCCCCTCTAGTAAACCATATTGATCCTCTCAATTACGGTTGAGAAAGTCTCATTATAGTCAACCCCTTGAACTTGTCAAAAACCTTTCGCGACAATTCAAGCTTTGTAGGCAGTAACATTACCATCAGTGTCGGCCTTCTTCTTGAAGATCCATTTATTCTCTACGGCTTGCCGATCATCGGGAAAGTCCATCAAAGTCCACACTTTGTTCTCATACATGGATCCTATCTCAGATTTCATGGCCTCAAGCAATTTATCAGAATCTGGGCTCATCATAGCTTCTTCATAGTTCGTAGGTTCGCCATGGTCTAGTAACATGACTTCCAGAACAGGATTGCCGTACCACTCTGGTGTGGATCATGCTCTAGTTGACCTATGAGGTTCAATAGTAACTTGATCTGAAGTTTCATGATCATCATCATTAGCTTCCTCTCTAGTTGGTGTAGGCATCACGGGAACGTTTTTCTATGATGAGCTACTTTCCAATTCGAGAGAAGGTACAATTACCTCATCAAGTTCTACTTTCCTCCCACTCACTTCTTTAGAGAGAAACTCTTTCTCTAGAAAGGACCCATTCTCAACAACAAAGATCTGTGATGGAAGGTGTACCGAATTGTTTCCTTAGGGTATCCTATGAAGATGCACTTCTCTGATTTGGGTTATAGCTTATCAGGCTGAAGCCTTTTGACATAAGTGTCGCAACCCCAAATATTAAGAAACAACAGCTTAGGTTTCTTGCTAAACTACAGTTCATACGGTGTCATCTGAATGGATTTAGGTGGTACCCTATTTAACATGAATGCGGATGTCTCTAATGCATCACCCCAAAATGATAGTGGTAAATGAGTAAGAGACATCATATATCACACCATATCTAATAAAGTGCGCTTACGACGTTAGGACACACCATTACGCTGTGGTGTTCCAGGTGGCGTGAGTTGTGAAACAATTCCACATTGTTTTAAATGAAGGCCAAACTCGTAACTCAAATATTCGCCTCCACGATCAGATCGCAGAAACTTTATTTTCTTGTTATGATTATTCTCCACTTCACTCTGAAATTCTTTGAACTTTTCAGATGTTTCAGACTTGTGTTTCATTAAGTAGATATACCTATATCTTCTCAAATCATATGTGAAAGTCAAAAAATAACGATACCTGCCGCATGCCTCAACACTCATTGGACCGCATACATCTGTATGTATTACTTCCAATAAGTCATTGGCTCGCTTCACTGTTCTGGAGAACGGAGTTTTAGTCATCTTGCCCATGAGGCATGGTTCGCAAGTATCAAATGATTCATAACCAAGTAATTCCAAAAGCCCATCCGTATGGAGTTTCCTTCATGCGCTTTACACCAATATGACCTAAATGGCAGTGCCACAAGTATGTTGCACTATCATTATCAACTTTGCATCTTTTGGCATCAATATTATGAATATGTGTAGCACTACGATCGAGATTCGATAATCCATTTTGGGTGTATGACCATAGAAGGTTTTATTCATGTAAACAGGACAACAATTATTCTCTAACTTAAATGAATAACCATATTGCAATAAACATGATCCAATCATATTCATGCTCAACACAAACACCAAATAACATTTATTTAGTTTCAACACTAATCCCGAAGGTAGAGCGAGTGTGCAACGGTGAACATATCAACCTTGGAATCACTTCGAACACACATCGTCACCTCGCCCTTAACTAGTCTCTGTTCATTCTGCAACTTCTGTTTCGAGTTACTAATCTTAGCAACTAAACTGGTATCAAATACCCAGGGGTTACTACGAACATTAGTAAGGTACACATTAATAACATGTATATCAAATATACCTCTGTTCACTTTGCCATCCTTCTTATCCACCAAGTATTTGGGGTAGTTCCGCTTCTAGTGACCATTCCTTTGCATTAGAAGCACCCAGTTTCAGGCTTAGGTCCAGCTTTGTGCTTCTTCATGGGAGTGGCAACTTGCTTGCCATTCTTCTTGAAGTTCCCTTTCTTTCCCTTGCTATTTTTATTGAAACTAGTGGTCTTGTTAATCATCAACACTTGATGCTCTTTCTTGATTTCTACCTTCGCCGATTTTAGCATCGCGAAGAGATCGGGAATCATTTTCGTCACCACTTGCATATTATAGTTCATCATAAAGTTCTAGTAGCTTGGTGATAGTGACTAGAGAATTTTGTCAATCACTATCTTATCTGGAAGATTAACTCCCACTTGATTCAAGAGATTGTAGTACCCAGACATTCTGAGCACATGCTCACTAGTTGAGCTATTCTCCTCCATCTTGTAGGCAAAGTACTTGTCAAAGGTCTCATACCTCTTGACATGGGCATGAGTCTGAAATACCAATTTCAGCTCTTGGAACATCTCATATGCTCCATGGCGTTCAAAACATTTTTGAAGTCCCGGTTCTAAGCCATAAAGCATGGTGCACTAAACTATCAAGTAGTCATCATATCGAGCTTGCCAAACATTCATAATGTTTGCATCTGCTCCTGCAATAAGTCTGTTACCTAGCGGTGCATTAAGGACATAGTTCTTCTGTGCAGCAATGAGGATAATCCGCAGATCATGGACCCAGTCTGCATCATTGCTACTATCATCTTTCAACTTATTTTCTCTAGGAACATCTCAAAAAACATAGGGGAGCTACAACGCGAGCTATTGATCTACAACATAATTTGCAAATACTATCAGGACTAAGTTCATGATAAATTAAAGTTCAATTAATCAAATTACTTAAGAACACCCACTTAAACTGACATCCCTCAAGTCATCTAAGTGTAATGTGATCCAAATCAACTAACCCATGTCCAATCATCACGCGAGATGGGGTAGTCATCAATGGTGAACATCTCTATGTTCATCATATCTACTATATGATTCCCGTTCGACCTTTCGGTCTCTAGTGTTCCGAGGCCATGTCTATACATGCTAGGCTCATCAACTTTAACCCGAGTATTCTGCATGTGCAAAACTGTCTTGCACCCGTTGTATGTGAACGTAGAGTCTATCACACCCGATCATCACGTGGTGTCTCAACACGATGAACTGTCGCAACGGTGCATACTCAAGGAGAACACTTATACCTTGAAATTTAGTTAAGGGATCGTCTTATAAAGCTACCGCCGTACTAAGCAAAATAAGATGCATAAAACATAAACATCACATGCAATCAAAAATATGTGACATGATATGGCCATCATCATCTTGTGCTTTTGATCTCCATCTCCAAAGCATCATCATGATATCCATCGTCATCGGCTCAACACCTTGATCTCCATTGTTGCTTCATAGTTGTCTCGCCAACTATTGCTTCTACAACCATCGCTAACGCATAGTGATAAAGTAAAGCAATTACATGGCATTTGCATTTCATACAATAAAGAGACAACCATAAGGCTCATGTCGGTTGCCGACAACTTTTACAAAACATGATCATCTCATACAATAACGTATATCAGATCATGTCTTGACCATATCACATCACAACATGCCCTGCAAAAACAAGTTAGACGTCCTCTACTTTGTTGTTGCAAGTTTTACGTGGCTGCTATGGGCTTCTAGCAAGAACCGTTCTTACCTACGGGACAAAAACCACAACGGTGATTTATCAAGTTTGCTGATTTAAGCTTCAACAAGGACCGACCGCAGTCAAATTCAATTCAACTAAAGTAGGAGAAACAGACACCTGCCACCCACCTTTATGCAAAACTAGTTGCATGTATGTCGGTGGAACCGATCTCATGAACGTGGTCATGTAAGGTTGGTCCGGGCTGTTTCATCCAACAATACCGCCGAATCAGAATAAGCCATTGGTGGTAAGCAGTATGACAATCACCGCCCACAACTCTTTGTGTTCTACTCGTGCATATCATCTACGCATAGACATGGCTTTGATACCACTATTGGGAAACATAGCATGCAATTTCAAAAATTTCCTACACCCACACAAGATCTATCTAGGAGATGCATAACAACGAGAGGGGAGAGTGTGTCTACGTACCCTCATAGACCGTAAGCGGAAGCGTTTCACAACGCAGTTGATGTAGTCGAACTTTCTTCGTGCTCCAACCGATCTAGTACCGAATGCACGGCACCTCCACGTTCTGCACACGTTCAGCTCAGTGACCTCCTCGCCTTCTTGATCCAGCAAGATGGGCGAAGTAGTAGATGAGTTCCGGCAGCACGACCGCCTGGTGATGGTGATGGTCATGTGATCTCCCCAGGGCTTCGCCTAAGTACTATGAAGATATGATAGAGGGAGTAAACGGTGGACGGGGCGCCGCACACGGCTAAGACAATGTTGTGTCCTTGTGTGGTGCCCCCTCTCCACATATATATAGGTGGGAGGGGAGGAGGCAGCCCCTAGAGCGCCCCAAGAGACATGGAGGCAGCCCTAGGGCTGCTGCCTTGCCCTGCGCCCCCTTTCCTTATATGAAGAAGGGGGAAGGAAAGAGAGGGGGGAGAGGGAAGGAAGGGTGAGTCCTACTCCATACTTTTCTTTCCTTCCCCTCTTTCATTCTCCTCCTCATAGGCCGGCCACTATAGGGAGGCGCACCAACCCCTTTTGGGCTGGTGTGTTCCCTCTCTTGGCCCATAAAGCTCATATCTTTGCCGGGGGTGCCCGAAACTCCTTTCTGGTGACCCGATAAGTACCTGGTACCCTCCGGAACACTTCCGGTGTCCGAATACCATCATCCTATATATCAATCTTTACCTCTCAACCACTTCAAGACTCCTCGCCATGTCCATGATCTCGTCCGGGACTCCGACCAACATTTGGTGACCAAATCACATAACTCATATAATACTATATCGTCATCGAACGTTAAGCGTGCAGACCCTACGGGTTCGAGGATTATGTAGACATGACTGGGACACCTCTCTAGTTAATAACCAATAGCGGAACCTAGATGCTCATATTGGAACCTACATATTCTACGAAAATCTTTATCGGTTGAACCGTTATGAGAACATACATAATTCCCTTTGTCCATTTGTACGTTACTTGCCCGAGATACAATCGTCGGTATCTTCATACCTAGTTCAATCTCATTACTGACAAGTCTCTTTACTCATTCCGTAATAAATCACCTCGTGACTAACTCCTTAGTCGTTTGCTTGCAAGCTTGTGATGTGTATTATCGAGAGGGCCCAGAGATACCTCTCCGATACTCGGAGTGACAAATCCTAATCTCGATCTATGCCAACTCAACAAACAGCTTCGGAGATACCTGTAGAGCATCTCTATAATCACCCAGTTACGTTATGACGTTTGACAGCACACAAGGCATTCCTCCGGTATCCGGGAGTTGCATAATCACATAGTCGAAGGAATATGTATTTGACATGAAGAAAGCAATAGATATAAAACTGAATGATCATTATGCTAAGTTAGCGGATTGGTCTTGTCCATCACATCATTCTCCTAATGATGTGATCCAGTTCATCAAATGACAACACATGTCTATGGTTAGGAAACTTAACCATCTTTGATTAACGAGCTAGTCTAGTAGAGGCTCACTAGGGACACGGTGTTTTGTCTATGTATCCACACATGTATCAAGTTTCTGGTTAATACAATTCTAGCATGAATAATAAACATTTATCATGAAATAAGGAAATATAAAATAACAACTTTATTTTTGCCTCTAGGGCATATTTCCTTCATGGGTTCCATGAAGCCTTAAAAAAAGAAAATGAAAATTTTAAAGTTACAAAAAGTTAAGAAAGTTACTAGTACATACTTTAGCTATAGCTCTCACGGAAGCAAACCCGTGCCTCTTATAAGAAGTAAGGATGCATCCTACATGTGTACTCCCTCTGTTTCAAGGAAAAAAGCTTCCCCCCATCCGATTGATTACAGTCTGTGCATCAACCGCTTGGGCGGCTTGACACGTGTCCCCTTGAGCCACACATCCTTGACGCTGAACCTTATCCCCTCATGCCTTCATCTCCAGGAATTTTCTCTCAACAACAAGCGCCACCAACCTTGCTTCCGCACTCTCTCGTGCTGCCGGAGGACGCCACCGCCAACCCCTTTCTCCTTTCCTCCTCTCTCCTTAAAACTCTCTCTCTCTCTCTCTCTCTCTCTCTCTCTCTCTCTCTCTCTCTCTCTCTCTCTCTCTCTCTCTCTCTCCCTCCCCAGCTGAGCTCCCATGGCGCTTCACCGCCAACCCCTTTCTCCTTTCCACCTCTCTCCTTACCCCTTCCTCTCTCTCAACAAACGAGTTCCCATGGAGCTCTCTTCTTGGGTGCTTTTCTGCAACAAGATCTATGTTGCAAAATATTTTTGCAACGAGAGCTATGTTGCGAAAATTTTGTAAAAAGAGTTATGCAAGGTTGCAAATTTTTTTGTAAAAAGATTCTGCAACAAGGGCTTGGTTGCAAAAAAAATTCTACAACAAGAACTCTCTGCAACTAGACAAATGTTACAAAAAAATACGCAACAAGACTTGTGTTGCAATGATGGAGCCGCCGCTCATCCGCTCGATGTGCTAGATCTGATGGCTCGCGACCCGGCGGATATTTTAGAAAGATCAGTCAGCAGACGCGTAGCACAACCCCCTTTTCAAATACTTAAGTTAAGAAAGCTACAAGTCCGATTTAGAGGTCAGAATGTTAAGATGCCCTTGTACAATGCAAGATGCTTAGGAGAGATGCTTGAAGAAATAAATCAGCCTTTCCTTAAGCACCGGTGCTTATTTGTACAAGATGGACGCTTAATTAGGCGTTTTTCCTCTGGAAATAGGCACAGGAGTTTCAGAAAAATCTGGTTTGTTTTTCTAAGCACCTCCCTAAGCACTTAGCATTGTACTTCCAACCAATAGCGCACGAGTGGCCGAACAACAACCTTGATGCATGTCGCTCATGTTGTGTTAGGCCAACTCCAGTGCACGACCCCAAATGAATGTCCGTTTTGCACGGATTCTGTCCATTTGGATAGGGCAACGGGGTCCTGTCCAGGCCTTTCCTGGGATGCGGTGGCCGTGCGCCCAACACGCGGACGCATCTTTTGACCGCATCCTGTCCTCCACGGCCAATATGCCCATATATTCATATTCATCAATGTTTAAAACAAGTTTGCACGTCCAAATATTAATTGTCTCAAATAAAAATAGTTTTATAACCCAATCGAAATCGTCTTGAATAAAATAGTTTTACAACCAAATCAAAATTGTCTTGAATAAACATAATGAACCAATGCAGCCACCACAAGATCTCCGTCATCCGAGGACTAATCATCCAATGAACAAATGAAGTGCTTGAAGAAAAATTCATCTCCACTGTCCATACCTTTGTGGGCAAAGTGTCAAACACCTTGCGGTCGTGGTGGCAAAGAGGCCGCGAAGACCACCTCGATGCAGCAGGGGCGTTTGGCGGCCGGCTACAGGTCGCTCTAGAGCACCCGACGAAAGCTACCGTGGTCGGTAGGCGTCGCCAGCGGTCATATCCCCTCTGGCACCGGATACGATGGGGACGACCAAAACTCCTCCAAGCGACGGCCAAAACTCCTACGAAAGTGCGGGCATGGTGGCGGCCATGACGAGACGTTGTTTGGTATGAACGGTCAGGGAGTGAGCAGTGAGGAGGCGGCCGGAAAATAGTGACAGCACTGGCGGCGGGGTGGGGCGAGGAGGGCGGGTGGAGGCGTTGGAGGTGAATGAAGCGCTAGTGTCCCCGACAGGCGGGCCATAGGAGGACAAGGGCGTGCGTCCCGCCCGTCCGCGCGATGTCCTTTTCACCCCAAACGCGGCAATTGTTTGGGCTGGGAATGGGTCGAACACAAACAAAAACCAGACATTTGTTCGTTTATGGCCGCATGTTGGGCCGCACTATTCGTCCGTTCAACTCCAAACAGACTAGAATGGACATGATAGGGTCGCGCGCCGAAGTTAGCCTTAGAAAAATGCAGAAAATCTGGAGAGAAATCAAGAGGAGCTGACTTCCACACGCGGCCGCTCACACCCCGCCAGCATATATATAGCTAGTAGGTTCCTCCTCCATTCAATCGAGGGAAATAGGAGAGAGATAGTAATGGCAGAGAAGCAGACGGGGAAGGTCAACTGGTTCGCCGTAAGCAAGGGCATAGGCTTCATCACCCCCGACGGTGGCGGCAAGCAGATCGTCGTCCACATAAGCGCCGTCGAGGCCGCCGGGCTTGATAGATAGGCTTGAAGCCGGGCAGGGCGTCGCCTTCACCGTCAGAAAGTCCGTCGGGGGGATGTTGTTCGCCTTCGAAATTGCTCTCCTCGGGTGAGGGCTCTTACGTACGTCTGACAGCACAGCTGGCAGAGATATTTGCTCTTCCAGTGGGACCACTGTTTATGCACATGTTTTTACAGTACTGTATGTAAGTGTCAATTGAAATGTTATGATTCAGTATAAGTACTCTACTTGTTGGTTTTTCTCTGCTTCTTGCTTAAGTTTGGTTGTGTCGTCGTGTGGTCCTCATACTAGCACGATGCTGTGTTGGAAACATCTAATAATTGCTGTAAACGTGGCTCCGTCTTTCTCCTCTACTCCACTTTCGCTGGTACTCCCTCCGTTCAAAAATACTTGTCATCAAAATGGATAAAAGAGAATGTACCTAGACGTGTTTTAGTTCTAGATACATTTCTTTTTATCCATTTTGATGACAAGTATTTCCGGACAGAGAGAGTAGTTATTGCAGGCATAATGTGATCTAAAGTTTTTTGAGTCGTCCCTGCAAGAATCATCATCATTGTCACTGTCATTATATTTTCCTAAAAAAAACGCATAACATTCTGTTGTCGGCTCGTCCTTCGTCCAACTTTCACATATGTTTTTCCCACCCTCTCCCCAATTGGATTGTTGGTCTCGTATCTTTGTTTATTTTTTTGGCATTCCCCAGAAAACCGCATCAATTGTCTCACGTTTTATTGTCTTATAAAATATAAGCATATTTTCCTTAGTAGTCCAATAAATGCTTACGAGATACTCACTCCCTTCGGTCCTGAGCATATTTTCCTTAGCTGATGATAACTCCACGCCGCTGAAGTAAGAACAAATTTATTCATTCGAGTTCCATTAAACAGTGCACAGTTTAAGCTGCACGGAAACTGTATTGTATATATGATAACATTTCTCAAAATGTCGCCCCAGACAATTCGACTACCTTTTCTACGTAGATTTCGAGGCTTCAATGGCTGATCCAAATGCACAAAACGCACCATCCACCCTTAAAGCAAGAGTGCAGGCAGATGGCGGAACTCGGTCGGTCCCAGAAAAAGCTTCGTCTTGGGCTTATCAGCGATGGCATACATTGCGCCTGGAGATTCACCAAAAATAGCGGCGAGCACCGGAAGAGCGCCACATAGAACCTCCAAGCAGTGTCTCAAAAATATGATGCCCCCAACAGAGGAATGGCGTCGAAGACGCCACCATCGCGCCGATCCAACCCCGGACCTAGGCTTTCGCCCGGAGACACTACCAACCAGGCCCGAGGAAGATGCCGACACACCTCAGTGGCGCCTCCAAGGAGGAAAATGACACCCTCAGGCGCCATCGACACCGACTCTTGTTGTGCAGGACTTTCGTCTGTATCGTCGCACACCACCGCTCATGCCCTCCGGAGCTCGTCCATGTTGTCTCACACCGCCACCGCCGCAACACCTTATTGTTGAAGCCGTGAAGGCATGGTCCACCTATTGGGGAACACGGTAATTTCAAAAAAATTCCTACGATCACGCAAGACCTATCTCTAGGTGATGCATAGCAACGAGAGGGGAGAGTGTTGTCTACGCATCCTCGTAGACCGAAAGCGGAAGCGTTATGACAACACGGTTGATGTAGTCGAACATCTTCACGGTCCGACCGATCCTAGCACCAAAGGTACAGCACCTCCGCGATCTGCACACGTTCAGCTCGGTGACGTCCCACGAACACTAGATCCAGCTGAGGTCGAGGGAGAGTTTCGTCAGCACGACGGCGTGGTGCCGGTGATGATGAAGTTATCGGCGCAGGGCTACGCCTAAACACTACGACGATATGACCGAGGTGTGTAACTGTGGAGGGGGGCACCGCACACGGCTAAAACAATCGTCAACTTGTGTGTCTTAGGGTGCCCCCTGCCCCGTATATAAAGGAGCAAGGGGGAGGCCGGCCTGCCCTCCTAGGGCGCGCCCCAATAGGGGAATCCTACTATGACTCCAAGTCCTAATAGGTTTCCACCTAAAGGGAGAGAGGGGGGAGGAAGGAGAGGGAGAGGTGGAAGGAAAGGGGGGCGCTGCCCCACCCCCTTCCTTGTCCTATTCGGACTCAAGGGGAGGGGGTGCATGGCCTGCCCTGGCCGGCCCCTCTCTCTCTCCACTAGGTCCCATCGAGGCCCATTAGTTCCCCCGGGGGTTCCGGTAAACCTCCGGCACTCCAGTTTTATCCGAAACTTCTCCGGAACACTTCGGTGTTCGAATATAGTCGTCCAATATATCAATCATTATGTCTCGACCATTTCGATACTCCTCATCATGTCCGTGATCACATCCTGGACTCCGAACAATCTTCGGTACATCATATCACATAAACTCATAATACCAATCGTCATCGAACGTTAAGCGTGCGGACCCTATGGGATCGAGAACTATGTAGACATGACCAAGACACGTCTCCGGTCAATAACAATAGCGGAACCTGGATGCTCATACACTAGTGCAGAACCGGGCAATAGCACCGGTTCGTAAGGCCCTTTAGTGCCGGTTACATAACCGGCACTAAAGTGTGGGCACTAAAGCCCCCCCCCCCTTTAGTACCGGTTCAGCATGAACCGGTGCTAAAGGGCAACCACGTGGCACGAGCCAGCTCCGGGGGCCTGGAGCCCTTTAGTACCAGTTGGTAAGACCAACCGGTACTATAAGGTTTGGGGTTTTTTTAGTTTTCTGATTTCTTTTTCATTTAATTTTGTGTTTCCATTTTAATTCTTTTTCGTTTGCTGGTATTTTACGATACTACACATTGTACACGTTATGCATATATATATATATATATATATATATATATATATATATAAATAGAATTTTTAGTAGAACCAATCATCGAGTTCAACATGATTGTCATGATATAAGCGTTCATATATAACACCACAAAAGCAAATCACTTAAGTTCAGAACGAAGAACACGGACATGAAGGGACAAGTACTAATTAAGAGCAGCATGAAGAACTAGCTAAATCACTCCTGCTAGCTACTCTCTCTCTGGTAAAATAGCATAGAACATGTATAGCTCTCCTGATTGATCATACTGGAGCATGCCGATGAACCTGTCTCCTAAACGTGGGTTGCGCTTCTCATTGCTGCCCCCTAGTACTTCTCTGCGATCATTAACAATTTTCCTCCAATCTTTCACTATTAAGCATTCATTGCTTCTAGAAATCTTGAATGCATTCATGTGCAATGCAGGATCTCTTGGCCGTAAGCTAACAATTGAGATCTGACCTTTAGTCTCGATCCCCTGAGGCACAACTGTCATCGGGAGTCCCTGTTGAAGAACATCGTATAGTACTTAATTAATATACTTAGCAATGAAAGTTTAGCAAAAAAAATATGTATCCAAAATATGCACTGAGGACAAATAGTAAATATCTTACCATCATTCCTAAATAGATGTGACCGTAGTTCAATACCATCACTATTGGTCGCACGTTTTGAGTACTAACATTTTTAAGTGCAGGAAGAAAATTTGTCTTGACAGTATGAAGATCCTCAAGCCATGAAACATAATGACTTATTTCCTCGCAGTTTAGTTCAGCTCCGGGACAGTAGTAGGTCCTGTCTACCAAGCACCGGACATGTTTGGTTGAATGGAGATAAGTTGTCAATAGAAATTAGTTGTCATATATTTTTGAATAAGCAATATCAAAGACAAAAATATGATGAGAAGAACTCACATAATGGTAGAACTGGAGGCATCTGCACATCGACCCATATGTCTCTATTACCTTCAATATCATCTTCCGGACGAATATCAAAGGTGATAACCATACCAGGCTCAAATGCATAAGCATTGCATAATGCTTGCCAAGTTTTGCATTCAAAATATGTGTATGTGTGTGTATTGTATACTATGACGTTGAAAGTATAACCATCATGCTCAGTTTTCAGGTAAGTTCTCTTTACCTCCATAGTTTCCATATCTTTGAAACCTATCTTATCCAAGACAAAAATTCTTGCATGGCATGGGATGCGCTAGTAGAATAGTGAAAATTAAAAATTATAAGTCAGGCAAATGAAGCATATATAAGTCATGCTTAATTACGAAAACAGACTTTGTCGTTGTGACTTACTGTATCGAATTCGAAAGTCTCATCCAGCTTGATGCTAAAATGCCTACCATCAACAAGGAAATTTCTATCGCACTGGCCGCGCTGGTCTTCACAGTAATCGCACATAATGAAATTTTTTCCGTCGTCAGACGATATTTCCTATGTTCATATTAGGCGAAACATTAATCACTTACTAATTCAATTAATTCAACTACTTCTAGTAATTCAACTAAGCATTTACTAAAATAAACTAGTTATATTAATTCAAACTAAGCATATACTAAAATAAAGTAGTTCTATATATTAATTCAACTAGTTCAACTAAACATTTACTAAAAATAAACTAGTTCTCTATATATATTAATTCAACTAGTTCAACTAAACATTTACTAAAAATAAACTAGTTATATTAATTCAACTAGTTCAAACTAAGCATATACTAAAATAAAGTAGTTCTATATATTAATTCAACTAGTTCAACTAAACATTTACTAAAAATAAACTAGTTATATGAATTCAACTAGTTCAAACTAAGCATATACTAAAATAAAGTAGTTCTATATATTAATTCAACTAGTTGAACTAAGCATTTACTTACTAAAAATAAACTAGTTCTATATATTAATTCAACAAGTTCAACTAAGCATTTACTAAAAATAAACTAGTTCTATATATTAATTCAACTAGTTCAACTAAACATTTACTAAAAATAAACTAGTTCTCTATATATATTAATTCAACTAGTTCAACTAAACATTTACTAAAAATAAACTAGTTATATTAATTCAACTAGTTCAAACTAAGCATATACTAAAATAAAGTAGTTCTATATATTAATTAAACTAGTTCAACTAAACATTTACTAAAAATAAACTAGTTATATTAATTCAACTAGTTCAAACTAAGCATATACTAAAATAAAGTAGTTCTATATATTAATTCAACTAGTTGAACTAAGCATTTACTTACTAAAAATAAACTAGTTCTATATATTAATTCAACAAGTTCAACTAAGCATTTACTAAAAATAAACTAGTTCTATATATTAATTCAACTAGTTCAACTAAATATTTACTAAAAATAAACTAGTTCTATATATTAATTCAACTAGTTCAACTAAGCATTATATTTACTAAAAATAAACTAGTTATTATATTAATTTAACTAGTTGAACTAAACATTAACATATTTCTAATTCATCGATGATAATATTTTTAACATTCTAAAAATAAACAAGATAGTTCTAATTCATCTAAACATTAGAAATTAAACAGAAAATAAGTAAAAAAGTGTGTGTGTGTGTGTGTACATGTGTAGTGTACGTGTAGTGTGTGTGTGTTTGTGTGTGTCTGTGTGTATGTGTGTGTGTAGTGTGTGTGTGTGTGTGTACATGTGTGTGTGTGTGTATGTATGTGTGTGTGTAGTGTGCGTGTGTGTGCATGTATGGAGAGCGGGTCGGGCGCGTACGGGCGGGCGGCGACGACGGGCGGCAGGGGTCGATGACGGCGACGAGACGGGCGGCGGCAGCCAGGGACGGCGACGAGACGTGCCGGCGGCGGCCGGGGACGGCGAGACGAGACGGGCGCGGCGACGACGATGGGCGGCGGGGGCGGCGACGACGACGGGCGGCGGGGGCACGCGGCGACGACGACGACGGGCGGCGGGGGCGGCGAGGGCGACAGCACGGCGGCGCGGCGGCGTCGACGTCGTCGAAATCGAGACTCACGCGCGCGAGAAAAGTGGAACGAACTGGCGACGATAACTGAATTTTCGTAAGTGCCATATATATAGGATGGGCCTTTAGTACCGGTTGGTGGCTCCAACCGGTACTAAAGGCCAATTTTAGCCAGCCCAAGCGGCGGGAAACGAGTGCCATTAGTACCGGTTGGTGGCTCCAACCGGTACTAAAGGGCAACCTTTTAGTACCGGTTGGAGCCACCAACCGGTACTAATGGACCTGCGCTGCCACCCGCAGTGCGCTACTTTTAGTCCCACCTCGCCGAGCGAAGGGCAGCCGCACTGGTTTATAAACCCAGCCGCGGCTGCCCATTCGAACTCCTCTATATAACAGGCTTCTGGGCCTAACTAGGGCGCACTGCCCTGTGAGCCTGCTGGCCCTTCTGGGCCTGTATTTGCACATCCTAGGTCTAGCAGGCCCACAGGGCAGCGCCCCAACATTTTTTCTTTTCTGCATTATTTATTTTCTTCTATTTATTTTTGAGTAATTTTTTATATAGTTATTTCTTTTCTGCTTTATTTTTTTCTTATATTTATTTCTGAAAAGGTTTTTTTGCTGTATTTAGTTTCTTTGTGAATAGTTTTGC
>NC_057798.1:64183867-64230902 GCF_018294505.1 Triticum aestivum
TTTTTGCCGTAACCCTCTCTACTTTTTTGAACATGATATGTGGGTGAAATGATGATACAATGCCAAGTTTCAACTTTTTCAGAGTTCATTTGTAGTGCTTTTCAATTTCCAGGTCATTTAGTTCTCAAAACAAATAGCAAATGAAGGCATAAACGGTTGAAAGTTGATGGCGTCGCTTTGAATGGTGCATACTGAACGCAAAAAATATAAGAGCATTTAGATCATGATCTTATATTTCTTTACAGTCTAAATTGTCAATATGATCTTATAACATCAAAAATACTTTGATCATCAATGATCTTTGTGTGTACAATCTGAATTGTCAATATGAGTCATCAATGATTTATAAACCGATGAAGACTCATATTGCGGCCACAAATTCTACACATAGAGTTCAATGAAGACCAAGTGCTTGTGATAGTTTGAGAAATAACATATTTAAGGTGGTAAAAGGCTTGTTAGGGGAGCGAGGTGGGACTAAAAACAGCTTGCCATAACCTCATTAGTACCGGTTCGTGGTACGAACCGGCACTAAATTGTGATGGTGGGGCCATAGCCTGACCGCAGGCTGACACAGCCTCTTTAGTACCGGTTCGTGGCATGAACCGGTACTAAAGGTTCGCCACGAACCGGTGCTATTGATCGCCGCCACGAACCGGCACTAGTGTACACATTAGTGCCGGCTGAAATTCCAACCGGCACTATTGTGCTTCACATTTGACCCTTTTTCTACTAGTGATATTGGTTCCTACATATTCTACGAAGATCTTTATCAGTCAAACCGCATAACAACATGCGTTGTTCCCTTTGTCATCGGTATGTTACTTGCCCGAGATTCCATCGTCGGTATCTCAATACCTAGTTCAATCTCGTTACCGGCAAGTCTCTTTACTCGTTCCATAATACTTCATCTCGTAACTAACTCATTAGTCACAATGCTTGCAAGGCTTATAGTGATGAGTATTACTGAGAGGGCCCAGAGATACCTCTAAGAAACACGGAGTGACAAATCCTAATCTCGATCTATTCCAACCCAACAAACACCTTCGGAAACACCTGTAGAGCACCTTTATAATCACCCATTTACGTTGTGACGTTTGGTAGCACACAAAGTGTTCCTTCGGTATTCGGGAGTTGCATAATCTCATAGTCTAAGGAAATTGTATAGGTCATGAAGAAAGCAGTAGCAATGAAACTGCCACGATCATAATGCTAAGCTAACGGATGGGTCATGTCCATCACATCATTCTCCTAATGATGTGATCCCGTTCATCAAATGACAACACATGTCTATGGTTAGGAAACATAACCATCTTTGTTTAACGAGCTAGTCAAGTAGAGGCATACTAGGGACTATATGTTTTGTCTATGTATTCACACATGTACTAAGTTTTTGGTTAATACAATTGTAGAATGAATAATAAACATTTATCATGAATTAAGGAAATAAATAATAACTTTATTATTGCCTCTAGGGCATATTTCCTTCAGTCTCCCACTTGCACTAGAGTCAATAATCTAGATTACATAGTAATGATTCTAACACCCATGGAGCTTTAGTGCAGATCATGTTTGCTCGTTGAAGAGGCTTAGTTAACGGGTCTGCAACATTCAGATCCGTGTGTATCCTGCAAATCTCTATGTCCCCTACCGACACTTGATGGCGGATGGAATTGAAGCATCTCTTGATGTGTTTGGTTCCCTTGTGAAATCTGGATTCCTTTGCCAAGGCAATTGCACCTGTATTGTCACAAAAGATTTCCATTGGACCCGATGCACTAGGTATGACACCTAGATCGGATATGAACTCCTTCATCCAAACACCTTCATTTGCTGCTTCTGAAGCAGCAATGTACTCTGCTTCACACGTAGATGCCGCCACGACGCTCTGCTTGGAACTGCACCAACTAACAGCTCCTCCATTCAATGAAAATACGTATCCGGTTTGTGACTTAGAGTCATCCGGATCAGTGTCAAAGCTTGCATCGACGTAACCATTTACGATGATCTCTTTTTCACCTCCATAAACAAGAAACATATCCTTAGTCCTTTTCAGGTATTTCAGGATGTTCTTGACCGCTGTCTAGTGCTCCACTCCGGGATTACTTTGGTACCTCCCTGCTATGCTTATAGTAAGACATACATCAGGTCTGTTACACAACATTGCACCTGATAGAACCTATGGCTGAAGCATAGGGAATGACTTTCATTTTCTCTCTATCTTTTGTAGTGGTCGGGCATTGAGTCTGACTCAACTTCACACTTTGTAATACAGGCAAGAACCCTTTCTTTGACTGATCCATTTTGAACTTCTTCAAAACTTTATCAAGGTATGTGCTTTGTGAAAGTCCAATTAAGCGTCTTGATCTATCTCTATAGATCTTGATGCCCAATATGTAAGAAACTTCTCCAAGGTCTTTCATAGAAAAACTCTTATTCAGGTATCCCTTTATGCTATCCAGAAATTCTATATCATTTCCAATCAACAATATGTGATCTACATATAAGATTAGAAATGCTACAGAGCTCCCACTCACTTTCTTGTAAATACAGGCTTCTCCAAAAGTCTGTATAAAACCATATGCTTTGATCACACTATCAAAGTGTTTATTCCAACTCCGAGAGGCTTGCACCAGTCCATAAATGGATCGCTGGAGCTTGCACACTTTGTTAGCACACTTTGGATCGACAAAACCTTCCGGTTGCATCATATACAACTCTTCTTCCAAAAATCCATTCAGGAATGCAGTTTTGACATCCATTTGCCAAATTTCATAATCATAAAATGCAGCAATTGCTAAAATGATTTGGACAGACTTAAGCATCGCTATGGGTGAGAAAGTCTCATCATAGTCAACTCCTTGAACTTGGCAAAAACCTTTTGCAACAAGTCGAGCTTTGTAAACAATAACATTACCGTCAACGTCGGTCTTCTTCTTGAAGATCCATTTATTTTCTATGGCTTGCCAATCATCGGGCAAGTCCACACTTTGTTCTCATACATGGATCCCATCTCAGATTTCATGGCCTCAAGCCATTTCGCGGAATCTGGGCTCATCATCGCTTCCTCATAGTTCATTGGTTCATCATGGTCTAGTAACATGACTTCCAGAACAGGATTACCATACCACTCTGGTGCGGATCTTACTCTGGAAGACCTACGAGGTTCCGTAGTAACTTGATCTGAAGCTTCATGATCATCATCATTAGCTTCCTCACTAATTGGTGTAGGAATCACGGGAACTGATTTCTGTGATGAACTACTTTCCAATAAGGGAGAAGGTACAGTTACCTCATCAAGTTCTACTTTCCTCCCACTCACTTCTTTCGAGAGAAACTCCTTCTTTAGAAAGGATCCATTCTTAGCAACAAAGATGTTGCCTTCAGATCTATGATAGAAGGTGTACCCAACATTTTGCTTTGGGTATCCTATGAAGACGCATTTCTTCAATTTGGGTTCGAGCTTATCAGGTTGAAGCTTTTTCACATAAGCATCGCAACCCCAAACCTTAAGAAACGACTACTTTGGTTTCTTGCCAAACCACAGTTCATAAGACGTCGTCTCAACGGATTTTGACGGTGCCCTATTTAAAGTGAATGCACCTGTCTCTAAAGCATAACCCCAAAAGATAGCGGTAAATAAGTAAGAGACATCATAGATCGCACCATATCTAATAAAGTACGGTTATGACGTTCGGACACACCATTTCGCTGTGGTGTTCCAGGTGGCATTAATTGTGAAACTACCCCATGTTGTTTGAAATGAAGACCAAACATTCTCCTCCACGATCAGATCGTAGAAACTTTATTTTCTTGTTACGATGATTTTCCACTTCACTTTGAAATTCTTTAAACTTTTCAAATGTTTCAGACTTATGCTTCATTAAGTAGATATAACCATATCTTCTCAAATCATCTGTGAAGGTAAGAAAATAATGATACCCACCACGATCTTCAATACTCATTGGACCGCATACATCGGTACGTATTATTTCCAACAAGTCAGTTGCACGTTCCATTGTTCTGGAGAAAGGAGTTTTAGTCATCTTGCCCATAAGGCACGGTTCGCAAGCACCAAGTGATTCATAATCAAGTGATTCCAAAAGTCCATCAGCATGGAGTTTCTTCATGCGCTTTACACAGATATGACCCAAATGGCAGTGCCACAAATAAGTTGCACTATCATTATTAAACCTATATCTTTTGGCTTCAATACTATGAATATGTGTATTGATACGTCTCCAACGTATCTATAATTTTTGATTGCTCCATGCTACTTTGTCTACTATTTTAGGCAATATTGGGCTTTATTATCCACTTTTATATTATTTTTGGGACTAATCTATTAACCGGAGGTCCAGCCCAGATTTGCTGTTTTATGCCTATTTCAGTGTTTCGAGGAAAAGGAATATCAGACGGAGTCAAAATAGATGTAATCAACTGGAGAAGTTATTTTTGGAAGGAAACCCACCTGATGGACTTGGACCCCACGTCAGAAGATACGGGAGGTGCTCACGAGGGTGGGGGGCTCCCCCCTGGGCGCGCCCCCCTGCCTCATGGGGCCCCCGTAGCTCCACCGACGTTCTCATTTCACCCATATATACCTACGTACCCTAAAACTTCCAGAATAGAAGATAGATCGGGAGTTCCGCCGCTGCAAGCCTCTGTAGCCACCAAAAACCAATCGGGACCCTGTTCCGGCACCCTGCCGGAGGGGGATCCCATCTCTGGTGGCCATCTTCATCATCTCGGCTCTATCCATGACGAGGAGGGAGTAATTCACCCTCGGGCTGAGGGTATGTACCAGTAGCTGTGTGTTTGATCTCTCTCTCTCTCTCTCGTGTTCCTCTATGGCACGATCTTGATGTATCCCGAGCTTTGCTATTGTAGTTGGGTCTTATGATGTTTCTCCCCCTCTACTCTCTTGTGATGAATTGAGTTTCCCCTTTGAAGTTATCTTATTGGATTGAGTCTTTATGAGAACACTTGATGTATGTCTTGCCGTGATTATCTGTGGTGACAATGGGATATCATGTGCCACTTGATGTATGTTTTGGTGATCAACTTGCGGGTTTCGTGACATTGGGAACCTATGCATAGGGGTTGGCACACGTTCTTGACTCTCCGGTAGTAGCTTTGGGGCACTCTTTGAAGTACTTTTATGTTGGTTGGATGAATCTGAGATTGTGTGATGCATATTGTATAATCATGCCCACGGAGACTTGAGGTGACAATGGAGTATCTAGGTGACATTAGGGTTTTGGTTGATTTGTGTCTTAAGGTGTTATTCTAGTACGAACTCTTTTATAGATCGATCCGAAAGAATAACTTTGAGGTGGTTTCGTACACTACCATAATCTCTACGTTTGTTCTCCGCTATTAGTGGCTTTGGAGTGACTCTTTGTTGCATGTTGAGGGCTTGTTATATGATCTATCTATGTTATTATTGTTGAGAGAACTTGCACTAGTGAAAGTATGAACCCTAGGCCTTGTTTCCTACCATTGCAATACCGTTTACGCTCACTTTTATCGCTTGCTACCTTGCTGTTTTTATATTTTCAGATTACAAAAACCTTTATCTGCTATCTATTTTGCACTTGTATCTTCATCTCTTCGCCGAACTAGTGCACCTATACAATTTACCATTGTATTGGGTGTGTTGGGTACACAAGAGACTCTTTGTTATTTGGTTGCAGGGTTGTTTGAGAGAGACCGTCTTCATCCTACGCCTCCTACGGATTGATAAACCTTAGGTCATCCACTTGAGGGAAATTTGCTACTGTCCTACAAACCTGTGCACTTGCAGGCTCAACAACGTCTACAAGAAGAAGGTTGTTTAGTAGACATCAAGCTCTTTTCTGGCGCCGTTGCCGGGGAGGTTAGTGCTTGAAGGTATATCTTTAGATCTTGCAATCAAATCTTTTTGTTTCTTGTTTTAGCACTAGTTTAGTTTATAAAAGAAAACTACAATAAAATGGAGTTGAGTTTGTCTCATACGCTTCACCTTTTTAATATCTTTTGTGAGTATGATGGAAAGGATAATTGTGCTCAAGTGCTAGAAGAAGAAATCTCTAAAATGTTTGGCATAAAATATGTGAATGATGAGCATGATTGCAATGTTGTTAGTATGAATTCCCTGAATACCCATGATGCTAATGATATGCAAAGCCACAAGCTTGGGGAAGCTATGTTTGATGGAGATGATATTTTTTGTCCCCCAAGCTTTGATGAGCAAATTTACTATGATGAAAGCATGCCTCCTATCTATGATGATTATTGTCATGACACGTATGCTTTAAAGAATAATGATAACCATGAAACGTGTCATCTTGATCTTAATTTTCAATCACATGATAGTTATTTTGTTGATTTTTCTCCCACTACTATTCATGAGAAGAAATTTGCTTATGTTGAGAGTAGTAAATTTTCTATGCTTGTAGATCATGAAAAGAATGCTTTAGGTGCTAGTTATATTGTTTAATTCATTCATTATGCTACTGAAAATTATTATGAGAGAGGAACATATGCTTGTAGGAATTGCAATAATGTCAAGTTTCCTCTCTATGTGCTTAAAATCTTGAAGCTATGCTTGTTTTACCTTCCTACGCTAGTTGATTATTGTTCCCATAAGTTGTTTGCTCACAAAATCCCTATGCATAGGAAGTGGGTTAGACTTAAATGTGCTAGTCATATGCTTCATGATGCTTCCGTTATGTTTCAATTCTTATCTTTTATGTGAGCATCATTGTCATCATCATGCCTAGCTAGAAAGGCATTAAAGAAAAGCGCTTGTTGGGAGACAACCCAATATTTACACTTACTGTTTTTGTGTGTCCACATGATTATGCTACTGTAGTAATCATGTTTTATAGCTTTTGTTTCAATAAAGTGCCAAGTAGAACCTTTGGGAAGACTTGGGTGAAGTTTATGTGATCTTGCTGTGAAAAACAGAAACTTTGGCGCTCACGAGATTAGCTTCCATTGTTTATTGGAGAGTGCTTTTAGGTTGACCCTTTTTGCAGATGATTAATAGACAAATTTCTCAGGTCCAGCAATTTATTTCATAATTTTTGGGGTTCCAGAAGTACACGTTTGGCACAGATTACTACAGACTGTTCTGTTTTTCAGAGATTCTGTTTTCCATGTGTTGTTTGCTTATTTTGATGAATCTATGAGTAGTATCGGAGGGTATGAACCATGGATAAGTTGAAGTACAGTAGATATTACACCAATATGAATTTAGAATGAGTTCATTACAGTACCTAAGTGGTGGTTTTATTTCCTTATACTAACGGAGCTTACGAGTTTTGTTTTGAGTATTGTGTGGTTGAAGTTTTTAAGTTTTGGGTAAGGATTCGATGGATTATGGAATAAGGAGTGGCAAGAGCCTAAGATTGGGTATGCCCAAGGCCCCCCCAAGGTAATATTCAAGGACAACCAAGCAACTAAGCTTGGGGATGCCCCGGATGGCATCCCCTCTTTCGTCTTCGTTCATCGGTAACTTTACTTGGAGCTATATTTTTATTCACCACATGATATGTGTTTTTCTTGGAGCGTCATTTTCTTTTGTTAGTGTTTGTTAGTTAGAATAGTGTTTTTCTTCTTTAGGTTCAATAAAAAGGTCAAGGATAGCCTTTGCCATGCTTATTTTGCTAGTTTGCATGTTGCTGTTTGAAAACAGAAAGTTTACCGCTGTTGCAAAAATTCCCTAGAAAAGTCAGAGCATGGTCTAACATTGAATCTTTTTTCATATTGAGCTCAGATAAATTTATTACAGTGGTAATTTTAGTTCATAATTTTTGGAGTCAGGGAAGTATTGATACTCTTGCATTCTTTACAGACTGTACTGTTTTGACAGATTGCTGTTATGGTTTCATTGTTTGCATATGTTTGCTTGTTTAATGATTCTATTTGAGGATAGGAGTATTAAATATACAGAGGCATTTAGTATGAAATGTTGAATAATAATTTTAGTGATTTGTTACAGTAGAAAATGATAAGGTTTTGCATTGGTTTATACTAACCTATCTCACGAGTTCTTGTTGAGTTTGTTGTGAATGAAGCTTTTGATAAAAGAGAAACCATGATATGAGAGGAATTAAGGAGACACAAAAGTTCAAGCTTGGGGATGCCCAAGGCACCCCAAGATAATATTCCAAGAAGTATCAAGCATCTAAGCTTGGGGATGCCCCGGTAGGCATCCCACCTTTCTTCTTCAACAACTATCGGTTAGTATCGGTTGAGCCTAAGTTTTTGCTTCTTCACATGAGTTGTGCTATCCTTGCAATGTAGTTTTCTTTAGCTTTGCTTGCTGTTTGAATAAAGTATCAAGATCTGAAATTCTTAAATGAGAGAGAGTCTTCACATAGTTGCATAATTATTCGACTACTCATTGATCTTCACTTATATCTTTTGGAGTAGTTTGTTGTTTGCTCTAGTGCTTCACTTATATCTTTTAGAGCATGGTGGTAGTTTTATTTTTAAGAAATAGATGAACTCTCATGCTTCACTTATATTATTTTGAGAGTCGTTAATAGCATGGTAATTTGCTTAATGTTAATATACTTGGTATTCAAGATATGTGAAACTTTCTTTTGAGTGAATTGAATACTAAGATAAGTTTGATGCTTGATAATTGTTTTGAGATATGAAGGTGATAATATCAAAGTAATGCTAGTTGGGTGATTATGAATTTAAAGAATGCTTGTGTTGAAGTTTGTGATTCTCGTAGCATGCACGTATGGTGAACCGCTTTGTGATGAAGTTGGAGCACAATTTTATTTATTGATTGTCTTCCTTATGAGTGGCGGTCGGGGACGAGCGATGGTCTTTTCCTACCAATCTATCCCCCTAGGAGCATGCACGTAGTGCTTTGGTTTTTGATGACTTCTAAATTTTTGCAACAAGTGCATGAGTTCTTATGATTAATGTTGAGTCCATGGATTATACACACCCTTTCACGCTTCCATTATTGCTAGCCTCTCTAATACCGCGCACTTTTCGCCGGTATCATACACCCACCATATGCCTTCCTCACAACAACCACCATATACCTACCTATCATGGCATTTCCATAGCCATTCCGAGATATATTGCCATGCAACTTTCCACCGTTCCGTTTATTATGACACGCTCCATCATTGTCATATTGCTTTTTACATGAACATGTAGTTGACATTGTATTTGTGGCAAGGCCACCTTCATGATTTTCATACATGTCCCTCTTGATTCATTGCATATCCCGGTACACCGCCGGAGGCATTTATATAGAGTCATATTTTGTTCTAAGTATCGAGTTGTAATTGTTGAGTTGTAAGAAAAATAGAAGTGTGATGCTCATCATTATTAGAGCATTGTCCCAGTGAGGAAAGGATGATGGAGACTATGATTCCCCCATAAGTCGGGATGAGACTCCGTACGAAAAAAAAGAGGCCATAAAAAAAGAGAAAAGGCCCATACAAAAAAATGAGAGAAAAAGAGAGAAGGGACAATGCTACTATCCTTTTACCACACTTGTGCTTCAAAGTAGCACCATGATCTTAATAATAAGAGAGTCTCATATGTTGTCACTTTCATATACTAGTGGGAATTTTTCATTATAGAACTTGGCTTGTATATTCCAATGATGGGCTTCCTCAAAAGTGCCCTAGGTCTTCGTGAGCAAGCAAGTTGGATGCACACCCACTTAGTTTCTTTTGTTGAGCTTTCATATACTTATAGCTCTAGTGCATCCATTGCATGGCAATCCCTACTCACTCACATTGATATCTATTAATGGGCATCTCCATAGCCCGTTGGTACGCCTAGTTGATGTGAGACTATCTTCTCCTTTTTGTCTTCTCCACAACCACCATTCTATTCCACCCATAGTGCTATATCCATGGCTCACGCTCATGTATTGCATGAAGGTTGAAAAAGTTTGAGATTATTAAAGTATGAAACAATTGCTTGGCTTGTTATCGGGGTTGTGCATGATTAAATACTTTGTGTGATGAAGATAGAGCAACAGCCAGCCTATATGATTTTGTAGGGATAACTTTCTTTAGCCATGCTATTTTGAGAAGACATGATTGCTTTGATTAGTATGCTTGAAGTATTATTATTTTTATGTCAATATGAACTTTTGTCTTGAATCTTTTGGATCTCAATATTCATGCCACAATTAAGAAGATTTACATTGAAATTATGCCAAGTAGCACTCCGCATCAAAAATTCTTTTTTATCATTTACCTACTTGAGGACGAGGAGGAATTAAGCTTGGGGATGCTTGATACGTCTCCAATGTATCTATAATTTTTGATTGCTCCATGCTACTTTGTCTACTGTTTTAGGCAATATTGGGCTTTATTATCCACTTTTATATTATTTTTGGGACTAACCTATTAACCGGAGGCCCAGCCCAGATTTATTGTTTTATGCCTATTTCAGTGTTTCGAGGAAAAGGAATATCAGACGGAGTCAAAACAGAACGAAATCAACTGGAAAAGTTATTTTTGGAAGGAAACCCACCTGATGGACTTGGACCCCATGTCAGAAGATACGGGAGGTGCTCACAAGGTGGGGGCGCCCCCCTGGGCGCGCCCCCCTGCCTCGTGGGGCCCCCGTAGCTCCAGCGACGTTCTCCTTTCACCCATATATACCTACGTACCCTAAAACTTCCAGAACAGAAGATAGATCGGGAGTTCCGCCGCCGCAAGCCTATGTAGCCACAAAAAACCAATCGGGACCCTGTTTCGGCACCCTGCCGGAGGGGGATCCCATCTCTGGTGGCCATCTTCATCATCCCGGCTCTATCCATGACGAGGAGGGAGTAGTTCACCCTCGGGGCTGAGGGTATGTACCAGTAGCTATGTGTTTGATCTCTCTCTCTCTCTCTCTCTCTCGTGTTCTCTCTCGTGTTCCTCTATGGCACGATCTTGATGTATCCCGAGCTTTTCTATTGTAGTTGGATCTTATGATGTTTCTCCCCCTCTACTCTCTTGTGATGAATTGAGTTTCCCCTTTGAAGTTATCTTATTGGATTGAGTCTTTATGAGAACACTTGATGTATGTCTTGCCATGATAATCTGTGGTGACAATGGGATATCATGTGCCACTTGATGTATGTTTTGGTGATCAACTTGCGGGTTTCGTGACATTGTGAACCTATGCATAGGGGTTGGCACACGTTCTTGACTCTCCGGTAGTAGCTTTGGGGCACTCTTTGAAGTACTTTTATGTTGGTTGGTTGAATCTGAGATTGTGTGATGCATATCGTATAATCATGCCCATGGATACTTGAGGTGACAATGGAGTGTCTAGGTGACATTAGGGTTTTGGTTGATTTGTGTCTTAAGGTGTTATTCTAGTACGAACTCTTTTATAGATCGGTCCGAAAGAATAACTTTGAGGTGGTTTCGTACCCTACCATAATCTCTATGTTTGTTCTCCGCTATTAGTGGCTTTGGAGTGACTCTTTGTTGCATGTTGAGGGCTTGTTATATGATCTATCTATGTTATTATTGTTGAGAGAACTTGCACTAGTGAAAGTATGAACCCTAGGCCTTGTTTCCTACCATTGCAATACCGTTTACGCTCATTTTTATCGCTCGCTACCTTGCTGTTTTTATATTTTCAGATTACAAAAACCTTTATCTACTATCTATTTTGCACTTGTATCTTCATCTCTTCGCCGAACTAGTGCACCTATACAATTTACCATTGTATTGGGTGTGTTGGGGACACAAGAGACTCTTTGTTATTTGGTTGCAGGTTTGTTTGAGAGAGACCATCTTCATCCTACGCCTCCTACGGATTGATAAACCTTAGGTCATCCACTTGAGGGAAATTTGCTACTGTCCTACAAACCTGTGCACTTGCAGGCTCAACAACGTCTACAAGAAGAAGGTTGTGTAGTAGACATCATGTATCACTACTATCGAGATTCAACAAAAATAGACCACTCAGCAGGGGTGCATGACCATAAAAGATATTACTCATATAAATAGAACAACCATTATTATCTGATTTAAATGAATAACCATCTCGCATTAAACAAGATCCAAATATAATGTTCATGCTCAACGCTGGCACCAAATAACAATTATTCAGGTCTAAAACTAATCCCGATGGTAGATGTAGAGGTAGCGTGTCGACTGCGATCACATCGACTTTGGAACCATTTCCCACGCGCATCATCACCTCATCCTTAGCCAATCTTCGCTTAATCCGTAGCCCCTGTTTCGAGTTGCAAATATGAGCAACAGAACCGGTATCAAATACCCAGGCGCTACTGTGAGCATTAGTTAAGTACACATCAATAACATGTATATCAAATATACCTGTCACTTTTCCATCCTTCTTATCCGCCAAATACTTGGGGCAGTTCGGCTTCCAGTGACCAATCCCTTTGCAGTAGAAGCACTCAGTTTCAGGCTTAGGTCCAGACTTGGGTTTCTTCTCTTGAGCAGCAACCTTTTGGCCGTTCTTTTTGAAGTTCCCCTTCTTCCCTTTGCCCTTTTTCTTGAAACTAGTGGTCTTATTGACCATCAACACTTGATGCTCCTTTTTGATTTCTACCTCCGCAGCTTTTAGCATCGCCAAGAGCTCGGGAATAGTCTTGTTCATCCCTTGCATATTATAGAAGCTTTTGTAGCTTGGTGGCAGTGATTGAAGAACTCTGTCAATGACACTATCATCAGGAAGATTAACTCCAAGTTGAGTTAAGTGGTTTCGGTACCCAGACATTGTGAGTATATGTTCACTGACAGAACTATTCTCCTCCATTTTACAGCTGTAGAACTTATTGGAGACTTCATATCTCTTAATCCGGGCATTTGCTTGAAATATTAACTTCAACTCCTGGAACATCTCATATGCTCCATGACGTTCAAAACATCGTTGAAGTCCCGGTTCTAAGCTGTAAAGCATGACACACTGAACTATCGAGTAGTCATCAACACACGTTTGCTAGGCATTCATGATGTCTGCAGTTGCGGGCGCGGGTGGTACACATAATGGTGCTTCTAGGACGTGATTCTTCTATGCAGCAATGAGGATAATCCTCAAGTTACGGACCCAGTCCGTGTAGTTGCTGCCATCATCTTTCAACTTAGCTTCCTCTAGGAACGCATTAAAATTCAAAGGAACGGTAGCACGGGCCATTGATCTAGAACAACATAGACATGCAAAATACTATTAGGTACTAAGTTCATGATAAATTAAAGTTCAATTAATCATATTAATTAAGAACTCCCACTTAGATAGGCATCCCTCTAATCATCTAAGGGATCACATGATCCAAATCAACTAAACCATGTCCAATCATCACGTGAGATGGAGTAGTTTTCAATGGTGAACATCACTATGTTGATCATATCTACTATATGATTCACGCTCGACCTTTCGGTCTTAGTGTTTTGAGGCCATATCTGTATATGCTAGGCTCGTCAAGTTTAACCCGAGTATTATGCGTGTGCAAAGCTGGCTTGCACCCACTGTATGTGAATGTAGAGCTTATCACACCCGATCATCACGTGGTGTCTCGGCACGACAAACTGTAGCAACGGTGCATACTCAGGGAGAACACTTGTACCTTGAAATTTAGTAAGGGGTCATTTTATAATGCTACCGACGTTCTAATCAAAATAAGATGCATAAAGGATAAACATCACATGCAATCAAAATATACATGATATGGCCATCATGATCTTGTGCTCATGATCTCCATCACCAAAACATCGTCATGATCTCCAACGTCACTGGCGCGACACCTTGATCTCCATCGTAGCATCATTGTCGTCTCGCCAACTATTGTTACTACGACTATTGCTACTGCTTAGTGATAAAGTAACACAATTACATGGTGATTGCATTGAATACAATAAAGCGATAACCATATGGCTCCTACCAGTTGCCGATAAATTTGTTACAAAACATGATCATCTCACACAACAAATTATATCACATCATGTCTTGACCATATCACATCACAGCAAGCCCTGCAAAAACAAGTTAGACGTCGTCTACTTTGTTGTTGCAAGTTTTACGTGGCCGCTACGGGCTTCTAGCAAGAACCGTTCTTACCTACGCATCAAAACCACAACGATTTTTCGTCAAGTGTGCTGTTTTAACCTTCAACAAGGACCGGGTGTAGCCACACTCGATTCAACTAAAGTTGGAGAAACAGACACTCACCAGTCACCAATTGGCAAAGCACGTTGATAGAACCAGTCTCGCGTAAGCGTACGCGTAATGTCGGTTTGAGCCGCTTCATCCAACAATACCGTCGAATCAAAGTATGACATGCTGGTAAACAATATGACTATTATCGCCCACAACTCTTTGTTTTCTACTCGTGCATATAACATCTACGCATAGACCTGGCTCGGATGCCACTGTTGGGGAACGTCGTAATTTCAAAAAAAAAATCTATGATCACGCAAGATCTATCTCTAGATGATGCATAACAACGAGAGGCGAAAGTGTTGTCTACGTACCCTCGTAGACCGAAAGCGGAAGTATTATGACAACGCGGTTGATGTAGTCAAACGTCTTCACGATCCGGCCGATCCTAGCACCGAAGGTATGGCACCTCCATGATCTGCACACGTTCAGCTCGGTGACGTCCCACGAACTCTAGATCTAGATGAGGTCGATGGAGAGTTTCGTCAGCACGATGGCGTGGTGACGGTGATGATGAAGTTACCAGCGCAGGGCTTCGCCTAAGCACTATGACGATATGGCCGAGGTATGTAACTGTGGAGGGGGGCACCGCACAAGGCTAAAACAATTGTCAACTTGTGTGTCTTAGGGTGCCCCCCTGCCCCCGTATATAAAGGAGCAAGGGGGAGGACGGCCTGCCCTCCTAGGGCGCGCTCCAATAGGGGAATCCTACTAGGACTCCAAGTCCTAGTAGGTTTCCACCTAAAGGGAGAGAGGGGGGAGGAAGGAGAGGGAGAGGGGGAAGGAAAGCCCCCCCCCCTTCCTTGTCCTATTCAGACTCAAGGGAAGGGGGCGCGCGGCCTGCCCTGGCCGGCCCCTCTCTCTCGCCACTAGGGCCCATCGAGGCCCATTAGTTCCCCCGGGGGTTCCGGTAACCCTCCGGCTCTCCAGTTTTATCTGAAACTTTTCCGGAACACTTGCGGTGTCCGAATATAGTCGTCCAACATATCAATCTTTATGCCTCGACCATTTCGAGACTCCTCGTCATGTTTGTCATCACATTCGCGGCTCCGAACAATCTTCGGTACATCATATCACATAAACTCATAATACCAATCATCATCGTTAAGCGTGCGGACCCTACGGGGTCGAGAACTATGTCGACATGACCGAGACACGTCTCTGGTCAATAACCAATAGCGGAACCTGGATGCTCATATTGGTTCCTACATATTCTACGAAGATCTTTATCAGTCAAACCACATAACAACATACATTGTTCCCTTTGTCATCGGTATGTTACTTGCCCGAGATTCGATCGTCGGTATCTCAATACTTAGTTCAATCTCGTTAACAGCAAGTCTTTTTACTCGTTCCGTAATACTTCATCCCACAACTAACTCATTAGTCACAATGCTTGCAAGGCTTATAGTGATGAGTATTACCGAGAGGGCCCAGAGATACCTCTTCGAAACAGGGAGTGACAAATCTTAATCTCAATCTATGCCAACCCAACAAACACTTTCGGAGATACCTGTAGAGCACCTTTATAATCACCCATTTACGTTGTGACGTTTTGTAGCACATAAAGTGTTCCTCTGGTATTCGGGAGTTGCATAATCTCATAGTCTGAGGAACTTGTATAAGTCATGAAGAAAGCAGTAGCAATGAAACTGACACGATCATAATGCTAAGCTAACAGATGGGTCATGTCCATCACATCATTCTCCTAATGATGTGATCCCGTTCATCAAATGACAACACATGTCTATGGTTAGGAAACATAACCATCTTTGATTAACGAGCTAGTCAAGTAGAGGCATACTAGGGACTATATGTTTTGTCTATGTATTCACACATGTACTATGTTTCCGGTTAATACAATTCTAGCATGAATAATAAACATTTATCATGAATTAAGGAAATAAATAATAACTTTATTATTGCCTCAAGGGCATATTTCCATCAGTCCCCACGGTGAGCATGCAGATGCCAGTTCGGGCCCTGCATCCGGCATCTACCACGGCTGGAGCCTCCCTGCTCTAGCAAGCGCAACCCTCCCAGATCCAGCGTGGCCCATCAGTGCCCTCGACGCCCTCCATGCGCCGCCCGGTGCAGTGAAGACGCCGCCCTCCGCGGCGCCCACCTCCGCGCCAGGCCAGGAGCAGCACGGGTCAGAACTCGGGCCCTCGTGGCGGCAGTGCGCCAGATCTCCGCCGCTGCCACCACCAGACCGTTGCCCAGCCCTTCACCGGCCGGATCTGCACTGGCTCTCCTCCCCGCGCCCTCCTCCTCCTTTACCGCGACACCTCTCGGCGCCCTCCTCCTCCACCTCGCCATCTCCCGGGCGCTGCACCAGATCCGCTCGCATGGTCGCGTCGCGCGTCCCCGCATGCCGCGGAATAGCCGCCCACCGCCCGATGGTGCCTCCCCCAGCAGCCAACCATAGATTGCCTCCGACCCGAGGAGATCCGCTGTCGGGCCGCGCCCCGCCGCGAAGCCGGCCGTCCCATGCCGTCCTGGCGCCTCGCTGGGAGGGAAAGGGCCCCGCCGCGACAACGTACGCGCGGGCTTTGCCCGGCGCCGTCCCCTGGCAGCGGCGAGGGAGGGGGGCGAGGGTGGAGGGGGGCTGCAGCGGCGGGCTGGGTTTTTCGCTTGGCCGCTGGCGGGAGCGGACGAGCGAAAACAAGCCAAGCTAATTATCCGTTTCTTTTTGCGGGTTGGCTTTGTCTTGAATAGTGATGGTGATAGTTTAAAGTCTCAAGCATTAATTGTGATGTTTATGTTTGAGGTTGCAGTAATGCGTGTATTATTTGCAAAGTTGATTTTTTTAGGGTTATTTGCAAAGTTGATTGGTGGGTGGGTTAGCTAACATGTGTGGTCCGGACTGGGTTGTTGGCTACGACTGTGGTGATGCCATCGGATGGCCTTGTTACTATTGCCATGGTAGCAGTCAGAAAATTGTGAGAAGCTACTTCAAAACATAGATTGGCACAAGACGTACCTTCCATCTTGTAAAATTCCACCTATAAATTCTATTCAGACTGAGAAAGGAACAAAAAAGGGATAATCCAGCTACGGATTCAAATTCTTCTGTGAATTTTACTTTCAACTACTATTCACGGCTGAATTTTTCTTCTTCTATTTCATCTTCTTTTCATGATTCAACTACTTTTCTTTGCGAAATCATGATTTCAACTACTGATCATGTAATATTCTGTCTTGATAGTGACAATGATAGTTTGAATTCAAGCATTGTGCGTGATGTTATGATTGAGGCTGCAATAACGTGTGTATTGTTTGTATCATTGGTTGGTGGGTCTGGGTTGGCTAACATGTGGTATGCGTGTATAGACAATGTGCATTACTCGTCTCTGCGCACACAAATTCTTGACTGCTCGATCAGCATGATCACACTCTCTCCGCTGAAGTAATATGCATATGTAGTGCTGGGAAATTTCTGTTCCCCGCATAGGTTGATAGATATCGACGAAAAAAGTCGCACCCATAAGAGTAGCTACGCATATTTGGCCCGGCCCAACTAGAAACTTAACAGACCATTTTTTTGTAACATCAGAATATTTTTTGAAATCCATGATCTTTCTAAAAAATCGGCACATTTTAATATTATTGAATTCATGAACATTTTGTTTAAATTACATAGCAGTTTTTTTTAATTTTCATCTTTTGTAGCCAGATTTAAAAATAAATTGAATGGCTGAAAAACTTATCGAAGAGAAAAAAACATCAGAGAAGCTTGTAGGTAGAGCTCTCTATCCTTATTTGGGTTGGCCCAATTTAGCGCTGCGCGGGGGACAGTGCACGTTTATCGCCTCCCCCGCCTTACGTGAAATCACTAATTAAGAATTACTACTTGCAAAGTGGCGTACTGCATGTGCGCAATCTGAAAGATTTTCCTTTTTTTTCATAGATTCGTTTATTCAAAATGTTTTATCTCTTAAGCCATACATGTAAATCCCAAACGGTTTTTGCTGTTGGATTTTTCGCGTCAATATCTTTGAAAATAGACCCCATGTTAATAGGTTTTGATGAACATTTTTTCACAAAAAAAACAGAACAATAAAACAAACTGAACCACGATCCCCCCCCCCCACCTTTTTTCCCTTTCCGAGGGGCACAATTCTGTCTCTCGCGGAGAGGCACAATTGTGCCTCTCGCGGAAGCAAATTGGTGCCTTCACGTGAAGCAAATTTGTGACTCTCGCGGAAGCAAAAAACAAAGAAAACATGTCTTCACCTTTTCGAGTTGTGCCTCTCGTGGAAGCAAACATGTGCCACTCACGAAAGCAAAGGAAACATGTTTTTTCCCATTCTGAGGGGCACAGAAGCCACTCGCGAAAGCAAAGCTGTGCATATCGCAGAAGTATTTTTTTCGTGTTTTGTTGTGTCTCGCAGAATCAAAAGAACACGTATTTTCTCGCAATTTTTTATGTTTTTTCTAGAAAACCAAGAAAAAACCTGGCAGAACCCCAAAAGCTGAAAAACCCATCAAAAACCCAAAACTCCGCACAGAAAAATTTATAAAACATCAATATTCTGAGGGAGCGCCCAGCATGCGACACATGGTAGGGGCTGAGAGCGCGCCACTTTGCGTGCTCTCAGTCCACCAAAAAAGTGACTCTTGCGGGCTCCCGCAAAGGGTATCCCATGGTTAGTTGCTCCCCGCCTTACACGTGGATCACCAAACACACACTCCAACGATCGCTCGCTCAGATATGGGCCAATCCATATCCGTGACCTTTCATGTGCCTTTCTCCCTGCACTGGATTTTTCTTTTCATGTGTTTTTTTCTTTTGTCCTTTTCCGCATTTTCCACTTTAAAATTTGGAATATTTTTGAAATTTAGGAATATATTTGAATTTCCCTTTTTTAAATTCGGGGAAAATATTTGAAATTTATGAACATTTTTGAATTGAATATCTTTTTTAATTAAATAACAGTTTTCAAAATTTGGAAACAATATTTTTATTTCTAAAAAAAATCATTCGACGGGCATTATCTGAAATTCAGAACATTAATTTGAATTCATGGCCATTTTAAATTATGGATATTTTTTGCAATCCAAGAAATTCTTCAAATTCTTGAACATGTGTTGCAATCTTGGTTTTAAAAAAAACAGAAATTGTTTTATAATTAATTAATTTTCTAAATCTCAGAGCATTTTTCAAATTGATGACCAAAATTTTAAATTTTATAACATATTTTTGTACAATAATAACATTTTTAAATCAGTAAATATTTTTTAGTTGTGAGTATTTTTTACTTTTTAATGTGTGAGGACAATTGGAATTTTGTTTTTCGAAATTACGAATGTTAAGAAAACAAACAAACATTTTTTTAATAAAGAACCAATTAAAAAGAAAGGAAAAGGATTGGGTTGCCTCGCCCTGTAACAGGCCGGCCAAGAGTGCGTGTTTACTGTAACTGCGCTGCCCTATGCGCTAATTAAGAGTAAAATTGTAAGATTTTTAAACATTATTATAACAAGGAAATAGATGCTTTGGAGCTCGGGGTCCATGGAGTGCCTGAAAAAAGAAAGGGAAAGACTAAAAATCTGACATCAGTATTTTAGGCATGGTAAATCTGACGTTTCTCATTGCAATTTATGTTGGTGTGATGATTACGAATTTAGTTTGCAAGCACCGCAATTTTCTGACAGAAAAATAATCTGATATAGATTTGACGTGCTCGTCAACTAAACTTGCCATCCTCGGAGAACATAATTTGCCATGGTAAAAAAAACTGACCTCATATTTGTAGAGGAGTCCAAAAAAAAAGACAAAACGAGAATCAAATTTGAAAGTTGCAAAAAATTAAGAAAGCTACAAGTACATATGGACGTATTCGACGTGTGTACTCTCTCCATCCGAAAATACTTTGCATATCAGTTTTGTTTTAAGTTCCATGAAAAAAATTGTTGTTTTAAGTTAAACTTTGTGAAGTTTTTTTTGACCCACTTTATAATAAAATATCAACATTTTCACGTTACTAAATTAATACACATTCATTTCGATGTGTGGAGGGCAACTTCAATGTATATTTGATCACCGCCCTTTTGTACAAGTGGTTCATCTCAAAATTGCTTGTTTAGTGCCCATATTATCACGCAATATTCACCTTAGTTTTGTTAGGAGGTACAGGCATGCCAGACTGATATTCAGACTTCAGAGTGACACTTTGTGAGAGTAGTAATGTCAATGATGCTTGTTATTCTTCGTGTGAGATCAGCGGCTGGCCGTCGTTGACGAGGCAGTCGTCGTAGGCGAGCCGCAGGAACTTGCGCGGGTCCACCAGGGTCATGGAGCTGAACCACCCGCACCGCGCGTGGATGCCGCCGATCGCACAGCCCCCGCCGTCGTTGACGCACCGGTTCATCACCTCCATCGTGTAGGTCGGTATCCCGCTGTGCAGCGTCGTCCCCCGCCCCTGGGAGATGGAGATGTCCCCCGCGCCGGCGCAGCCGGGCTCCGTCGACGCCCGTGGCTGCGAGGGGAGAGAGCAAATGGTCTTCCTTAGTAGTACTACACAATTACACTAGGTAGGACACGAGTAGGACGATCAAAGGATCGAACGCTGAGGGAGGTGACAAAGGCTTGCATGCAAGAAGATAGAAGTTACCTGCTGTCGGGCGGAAGACCTTGCGTGGTAGGTGAAGAAATATGCCCTAGAGGCAATAATAAAGTTATTATTTATTTCCTCATATCATGATAAATGTTTATTATTCATGCTAGAATTGTATTACCCGGAAACATAATACATGTGTGAATATATAGACAAACATAGTGTCACTAGTATGCCTCTACTTGACTAGCTCGTAAAACAAAGATGGTTAGGTTTCCTAACCATAGACATGAGTTGTCATTTGATTAACGGGATCACATCATTAGGAGAATGATGTGATTGACTTGACCCATTCCGTTAGCTTAGCACTTGATCGTTTAGTATGTTGTTGTTGCTTTCTTCATGACTTATACATGTTCCTATGACTATGAGATTATGTAACTCCCGTTTACCGGAGGAACACTTTGTGTGCTACCAAACATCACAACGTAACTGGGTGATTATAAAGGTGCTCTACAGGTGTCTCCAAAGGTACTTGTTCAGTTGACGTATTTCGAGATTAGGATTTGTCACTCTGATTGTCGGAGAGGTATCTCTGGGCCCTCTCGGTAATGCAAATCACTATAAGCCTTGCTAGCAATGTAGCTAATGAGTTAGTTACGGAATGATGCATTACATAATGAGTAAAGAGACTTGCCGGTAACGAATTGAACTAGGTATTGGGATACCGACGATCGAATCTCGGGCAAGTAACATACCGATGACAAAGGGAACAACTTATGTTGTTATGCGGTTTGACTTATAAAGATCTTCGTAGAATATGTAGGAGCCAATATGAGCATCCAGGTTCCGCTATTGGTTATTGACCGGAAATGTGTTTCGGTCATGTCTACATAGTTCTCGAACCCGTAGGGTCCGCACGCTTAAGGTTTCGATGATAGTTTTATTATGAGTTTATGAGTTTTGATGTACCGAAGGTTGTTCAGAGTCCCGGATGTGATCACGGAGATGACAAGGAGTCTCGAAATGGTCGAGACATAAAGATCGATATGTTGGACGACTATATTTGGACACCGGAAAGGTTCCGGATGAGATTGGGACTATACCGGAGCTCCGGGAGGTTATCAGAACCCCCCGGTAGGTATATGGGCCTTATTGGGCCTTAGTGGAAAGGAGGGAGAAGGAGCAAAGGAGGGGGCGCGCCCCCCCAAGCCCAATCCGAATTGGGAGGGGGCCGCCCCCCCCCTTTCCTTCTTCCCTCCCCTCTCTTCCTACCCTCTCCTACTCCTAATAGGAAAGGGGGGAGTCCTACTCCCGGTTGGGGTTGGACTCCCCCCTAGGGTGCGCCAACGCCATCGTGCTGACGGAACTCTTCCCCGACACCCTGCTGGATCGGAGTCTGGGGATCATCATCGAGTTGAACGTGTGCTAGAACTCGAAGGTGCCGTAGTTTCGGTGCTTGATCGGTCGGGCCGTGAAGACGTACGACTACATCAACCGCGTTGTTCTAACGCTTCCGCTTTCGGTCTACGAGGGTACGTGGACAACACTCTCCCCTCTCGTTGCTATGCATCACCATGATCTTGCGTGTGCGTAGTAATTTTTTTGAAATTACTACGTTCCCCAACAATGGCATCCGAGCCTAGATTTTATGCGTTGATGTTATATGCACGAGTAGAACACAAGTGAGTTGTGGGCGATACAAGTCATACTGCTTACCAGCATGTCATACTTTGGTTCAGCGGTATTGCTGGATGAAGCGGCCCGGACCGTCATTACGCGTACGGTTACGCGAGACTGGTTTTACCGCCGTGCTTTGCACACAGGTGACTAGCGGGTGTCTGTTTCTCCAACTTTAGTTGAACCGAGTGTGGCTACGCCCGGTCCTTGCGAAGGTTAAAACAACACTAACTTGACGAACTATCGTTGTGGTTTTGATGCGTAGGTAGAACGGTTCTTGCTTAGCCCGTAGCAGCCACGTAAAATTTGCAACAACAAAGTAGAGGATGTCTAACTTGTTTTTGCAGGGCATGTTGTGATGTGATATGGTCAAGACGTGATGCTATATTTTATTGTATGAGATATGGTTGTCGCTTTATTGTATCAAATGCAATCGCCCTGTAATTACTTTACTTGTTGTAGAAGCAATAGTTGGCGAGACGACAACGATGCTACGATGGAGATCAAGGTGTCGCGCCGGTGAAGATGGTGATCATGATGGTGCTTTGGAGATGGAGATCACAAGCACAAGATGATGATGGCCATATCATATCACTTATATTGATTGCATGTGATGTTTATCTTTTATGCATCTTATCTTGCTTTGATTGACGGTAGCATTATAAGATGATCTCTCACTAAATTTCAAGATAAAAGTGTTCTCCCTGAGTATGCACCGTTGCCAAAGTACGTCGTGCCCAGACACCACGTGATGATCGGGTGTGATAAGCTCTACGTCCATCTACAATGGGTGCAAGCTAGTTTTGCACACGCAGAATACTCAGGTTAAACTTGACGAGCCTAGCATATGCAGATATGGCCTCGAAACACTGAGACCGAAAGGTCGAGCGTGAATCATATAGTAGATATGATCAACATAGTGATGTTCACCATTGGAAACTACTCCATTTCACGTGATGATCGGTTATGGATTAGTTGATTTGGATCACGTGATCACTTAGATGATTAGAGAGATGTCTATCTAAGTGGGAGTTCTTAAGTAATATGATTAATTGAACTTAAATTTATCATGAACTTAGTACCTGATAGTATTTTGCTTGTGTATGTTTGTTATAGATAGATGGCTCGTGATGTTGTTCTGTTTAATTTTAATGCGTTCCTTGAGAAAGCAAAGTTGAAAGATGATGGTAGCAATTACACGGACTGGGTCCGTAACTTGAGGATTATCCTCATTTCTGCACAGAAGAATTACGTCGTGGAAGCACCGTTGGGTGCCAAACCTGCTGCAGGAGCAACACCAGATGTTGTGAACGTCTGGCAGAGCAAAGCTGATGACTACTCGATAGTTTAGTGTGCCATGCTTTACGGCTTAGAACCGGGACTTCAACGACGTTTTGAACGTCATGGAGCATATGGGATGTTCCAGGAGTTGAAGTTAATATTTCAAGCAAATGCCCGGATTGAGAGATATGAAGTCTCCAATAAGTTCTATAGTTGCAAGATGGAGGGGAATAGTTCTGTCAATGAGCATATACTCAGAATGTCTGGGTATAACAAGCACTTGATTCAACTGGGAGTTAATCTTCCGGATGATAGCATCATTGACAGAATTCTTAAATCACTGCCACCAAGCTACAAGAGCTTCGTGATGAACTATAATAATCAAGGGATGGAAAAGACAATTCCCGAGCTCTTCGCAATGCTAAAAGCTGCGGAGGTAGAAATCAAGAAGGAGCATCAAGTGTTGATGGTCAATAAGACCACCAGTTTCAAGAAAAAGGGCAAAGGGAAAAAGAAGGGGAACTTCAAGAAGAACATCAAACAAGTTGCTGCTCAGGAGAAGAAACCCAAGTCTGGACCTAAGCCTGAGACTGAGTGCTTCTACTGCAAGCAGACTGGTCACTGGAAGCGGAACTGCCCCAAGTATTTGGCGGATAAGAAGGATGTCAAGGTGAACAAAGGTATATGTGATATACATGTTATTGATGTGTACCTTACCAGAGCTCGCAGTAGCACCTGGGTATTTGATACTGGTTCTGTTGCTAATATTTGGAACTCGAAACAGGGACTACGGATTAAGCGGACACTGGCTAAGGACGAGGTGACGATGCGCGTGGTAAACGGTTCCAAAGTCGATGTGATCGCCGTCGACACGCTACCTCTACATCTACCTTCGGGATTAGTTTTAGACCTAAATAATTGTTATTTGGTGCCAGCGTTGAGCATGAACATTATATCTGGATCTTGTTTGATGCGAGACGGTTATTCATTTAAATCAGAGAATAATGGTTGTTCTATTTATATGAATAATATCTTTTATGGTCATGCACCTTTAAAGAGTGGTCTATTTTTGATGAATCTCGATAGTAGTGATACACATATTCATAAGTTGAAGCCAAAAGATGCAGAGTTGATAATGATAGTGCAACTTATTTGTGGCACTGCCGTTTAGGTCATATTGGTGTAAAGCGCATGAAGAAACTCCATACTGATGGACTTTTGGAATCACTTGATTATGAATCACTTGGTACTTGCGAACCATGCCTCATGGGCAAGATGACTAAAACACCATTCTCCGGTACTATGGAGAGAGCAACTGATTTGTTGGAAATCATACATACTGATGTATGTGGTCCAATGAATGTTGAGGCTCATGGCGGATATCGTTATTTTCTGACCTTCACAGATGATTTGAGCAGATATGGGTATATCTATTTAATGAAACATAAGTCTGAAACATTTGAAAAGTTCAAAGAATTTCAGAGTGAAGTTGAAAATCATCGTAACAAGAAAATAAAGTTTCTACGATCTGATTGTGGAGGAGAATATTTGAGTTACAAGTTTAGTTTACATTTGAAGCAATGCGGAATAGTTTCGCAACTCACGCCACCCAGAACACCACAGCATAATGGTGTGTCCGAACATCGTAATCGTACTTTACTAGATATGGTGCGATCTATGATGTCTCTTACTGATTTACCTCTATCGTTTTGGGGTTATGCTTTAGAGACGGCCGCATTCACGTTAAATAGGGCACCATCAAAATCCATTGAGACGACGCCTTATGAACTATGGTTTAGCAAGAAACCAAAGTTATCGTTTCTTAAAGTTTGGGGCTGCGATGCTTATGTGAAAAAGCTTCAACCTGATAAGCTCGAATCCAAATCGGAGAAATGTGTCTTCATAGGATACCCAAAGGAAACTGTTGGGTACACCTTCTATCACAGATCCGAAGGCAAGACATTTGTTGCAAAGAATTGATCCTTTCTAGAGAAGGAGTTTCTCTCGAAAGAAGTGAGTGGGAGGAAAGTAGAACTTGATGAGGTAACTATACCTGCTCCTTTATTGGAAAATAGTTCATCACAAAAACCGATTCCTGTGACGACTACACCAATAAGTGAGGAAGCTAATGATGATGATCATGAAACTTCAGAACAAGTTACTACAGAACCTCGTAGGTCAACCAGAGTAAGATCCGCGCCAGAGTGGTACGGTAATCCTATTTTGGAGGTCATGTTACTTGACCATGGCGAGCCTACGAACTATGAGGAAGCGATGATGAGCCCAGATTCCGCAAAATGGCTTGAAGCCATGAAATCTTAGATAGGATCCATGTATGAGAACAAAGTGTGGACTTTGGTTGACTTGCCCGATGATCGGCAAGCCATCGAGAATAAATGGATTTTTAAGAAAAAGACTGACGCTGATGGTAATGTTACTGTCTACAAAGCTCGACTTGTTGCAAAAGGTTTTCGACAAGTTCAAGGGGTTGACTATGATGAGACTTTCTCACCCGTAGCGATACTTAAGTCTGTCCGAATCATGTTAGCAATTGCCGCATTTTATGATTATGAAATTTGGCAAATGGATGTCAAGACTGCATTCCTGAATGGATTCTGGAAGAAGAGTTGTATATGATGCAGCCGGAAGGTTTTGTCGATCCAAAAGGTGCTAACAAAGTGTGCAAGCTCCAGCGATCCATTTATGGACTGGTGCAAGCATCTCGGAGTTGGAATAAACGCTTTGATAGTGTGATCAAAGCATATGGTTTTATACAGACTTTTGGAGAAGGCTGTATTTACAAGAAAGTGAGTGGGAGCTCTGTAGCATTTCTGATATTATATGTAGATGACATATTGTTAATTGGAAATGATATAGAATTTTTGGATAGCATAAAGGGATACTTGAATAAAAAAATTCGATGAAAGACCTCGGTGAAGCTGCTTACATATTAGGCATCAAGATCTATAGAGATAGATCAAGACGCTTGATTGGACTTTCACAAAGCACATACCTTGATAAAGTTTTGAAAAAGTTCAAAATGGATCAGGCAAAGAAAGGATTCTTGCCTGTATTACAAGGTGTGAAGTTGAATCAGACTCAATGCCTGACCACTGCAGAAGATAGAGAGAAAATGAAAGAAGTTCCCTATGCTTCAGCCATAGGCTCTATCATGTATGCAATGCTGTGTACCAGACCTGATGTGTGCCTTGCTATTAGTTTAGCAGGGAGGTACCAAAGTAATCCAGGAGTGGATCACTGGACAGTGGTCAAGAACATCCTGAAATACCTGAAAAGGACTAAGGATATGTTTCTTGTTTATGGAGGTGACAAAGAGCTAGTTGTAAATGGTTACGTTGATGCAAGCTTTGACACTGATCCAGACGATTCTAAATCGCAAACCAGATACGTATTTATATTAAACGGTGGAGATGTCAGTTGGTGCAGTTCTAAACAAAGCGTTGTAGCGGGATCTACATGTGAAGTGGAGTACATAGCTGCTTCTGAAGCAACAAATGAAGGAGTCTGGATGAAGGAGTTCATATCCGATCTAGGTGTCGTACCTAGTGCATCGGGTCCAATGAAAATCTTTTATGACAATACTAGTGCAATTGCCTTGGCAAAGGAATCCAGATTACACAAGAGAACCAAACACATCAAGAGACGCTTCAACTCCATCCGGGACTAAGTCCAGGTGGGAGACATAGAGATTTGCAAGATACATACGGATCTGAATGTAGCAGACCAGTTGACTAAGCCTCTTCCACGAGCAAAACATGATCAACACCAAGACTCCATGGGTGTTAGAATCATTACTGTGTAATCTAGATTATTGACTCTAGTGCAAGTGGGAGACTGAAGGAAATATGCCCTAGAGGCAATAATAAAGTTATTATTTATTTCCTCATATCATGATAAATGTTTATTATTCATGCTAGAATTGTATTACCCGGAAACATAATACATGTGTGAATACATAGACAAACATAGTGTCACTAGTATGCCTCTACTTGACTAGCTCGTAAAACAAAGATGGTTAGGTTTCCTAACCATAGACATGAGTTGTCATTTGATTAACGGGATCACATCATTAGGAGAATGATGTGATTGACTTGACCCATTCCGTTAGCTTAGCACTTGATCGTTTAGTATGTTGTTGTTGCTTTCTTCATGACTTATACATGTTCCTATGACTATGAGATTATGTAACTCCCGTTTACCGGAGGAACACTTTGTGTGCTACCAAACATCACAACGTAACTGGTGATTATAAAGGTGCTCTACATGTGTGTCCAAAGGTACTTGTTGAGTTGACATATTTCGAGATTAGGATTTGTCACTCTGATTGTCGGAGAGGTATCTCTGGGCCCTCTAGGTAATGCAAATCACTATAAGCCTTGCTAGCAATGTAGCTAATGAGTTAGTTACGGAATGATGCATTACATAATGAGTAAAGAGACTTGCCGGTAACGAATTGAACTAGGTATTGGGATACCGACGATCGAATCTCGGGCAAGTAACATACCGATGACAAAGGGAACAACTTATGTTGTTATGCGGTTTGACTTATAAAGATCTTCGTAGAATATGTAGGAGCCAATATGAGCATCCAGGTTCCGCTATTGGTTATTGACCGGAAATGTGTTTCGGTCATGTCTACATAGTTCTCGAACCCGTAGGGTCCGCACGCTTAAGGTTTCGATGATAGTTTTATTATGAGTTTATGAGTTTTGATGTACCGAAGGTTGTTCAGAGTCCCGGATGTGATCACGGAGATGACAAGGAGTCTCGAAATGGTCGAGACATAAAGATCGATATGTTGGACGACTATATTTGGACACCGGAAAGGTTCCGGGTGAGATTGGGACTATACCGGAGCTCCGGGAGGTTATCAGAACCCCCCGGTAGGTATATGGGCCTTATTGGGCCTTAGTGGAAAGGAGGGAGAAGGAGCAAAGGAGGGGGCGCGCCCCCCCAAGCCCAATCCGAATTGGGAGGGGGGCCGCCCCCCCTTTCCTTCTTCCCTCCCCTCTCTTCCTTCCCTCTCCTACTCCTAATAGGAAAGGGGGGACTCCTACTCCCGGTTGGGGCTGGACTCCCCCCTAGGTCGCGCCACCCCCTTGGCCGGCCCCCTCTCCTCCACTCCTTTATATACGGGGGAGGGGGGCACCCCATAGACACAACAATTGATCTCTTGATCTCTTAGCCGTGTGCGGTGCCCCCCTCCACCAAAGTCCTCGATAATATTGTAGCGGTGCTTAGGCGAAGCCCTGCGACGGTAGAACATCAAGATCGTCACCACGTCGTCGTGCTAACGGAACTCTTCCCCGACACCCTGCTGGATCGGAGTCCGAGGATCATCATCGAGCTGAACGTGTGCTAGAACTCGGAGGTGCCGTAGTTTCGGTGCTTGATCGGTCGGGCCGTGAAGACGTACGACTACATCAACCGCGTTGTTCTAACGCTTCCGCTTTCGGTCTACGAGGGTACGTGGACAACACTCTTCCCTCTTGTTGCTATGCATCACCATGATCTTGCGTGTGCGTAGGAATTTTTTTGAAATTACTACGTTCCCCAACAGTAGGAGGGTGCGAGGTGCGGACGGGGCGGGAGCGGCGAGTGGCGGAGCGTGCTCCGGCGAGAATCCTGCATGACCGTAGCTCAGAATTTGCGGTGGACAGAAAATGTTGAGACATGGAAAGCTGAGGAGTTGAGAGACGAGCTTTGCTAGCTACCTGCATCGCCCACGGAGGCTGATGCGAGATGGAGACTATAAAAGAGGCAAGAGTGCTCATGCCAAATTAGTACCTAGCGTCGGCAGTTTAGGTGACGAGCAAATAATGGAGTGAGAGAGTGTGCCATCCAGCTGGTGGCTCCATTATGCTTGTCATTCCATTCCATTTGGGGAATGGACGAGGAAGCCTAGCTCAAAATGACCCGTGTGGCCCCGCGCGCGTGTCTTTGCAGACTTCTCTTCTGCTCAAAAGTGATACATTCAGGTAGAGAGTGTGAAAGTGGCAGTTACTATTCATTGTAGCAGTGTTTCTATTGATCCGACGGTCAAGATCGTCTCAGCTGAAGATTCGACGGGGCGAATTCGTTTGGAAGCTCAATCCGATAGCCCAGATCCAGATGCCCTGAGAAGGCTTCATTTCTGCTTGGACTCTAACAATGGGATTATACTCTATATGGTTCTAGAAATATGAACACCTAATAATACACTAGAAATCACTATTAAGATATTAATTAGGCATTATTCTTGAGAAATTTATAACATAATATTTAAACTAAACTATACATGAACATATGCACATATATATACCAATATGTATGTGTGCACTATATATTATGTACAATCATCATAGAAATAATTTAAAGATAATTTGTACTACATCATTTAATTCAAATTTATCATAAACAAAGTTATAAGTGATATACAATATACAACCGATAACAAAGAACACTCTTAACAATACCTATGAAGTTACTATGTGGTTAACTATACCAACATAATAATAAAATCTATACTCATTAATATTGTAATATGATAAAAATTATAAAATAGTATAAAATTTTGGTATAAAACTAGGAGTGTCCAATTGCCACTTGACTGAAGGTCGATTTAATATCATTCAAATTTACAACCAATATAAAACTGACAAGTATGTATGTTTGTAACCTGCATGTATGTCCATTGCTTTCATGTGTTAACGGCCCGCAAAAAAACTGACGGGTTTCTCATTCATTTTTGTTATGCCAACAACTAAAAACACGCATTGTATTTATGTTGACTTAAAAGGGCCATGCCTGACAACCCCTTAACGGGACAACCCCTTAACGAGTTGGTTTCACTCACCCGGTTGCTGAAACAAGTCTAAACCATAAAAACCCCTGGACACCCAAAAGCTAGTGTAGTTAGAAATACAGAGTATAAATACAGTAGAATTATAGGGTAAATGATAGTGAATTTACAATGTAATTGCAGTAGATTTACAGTGTAATTTATAATGTAGTTACACTGAAATACTACATGTTCCAGCACAGTAGATTTACAGTGTAAATATAGTAGTGTTTCAGTTTAATTACAATGTAAATTTATAGTGTAATTTACGATGAATTATACGGTAAAGTCAGCGGAACTACTGTAAATACAACTGTATTTTATAATAGAGATTTAATGCAAAATACATAGATTTATAGTGGAATTGTAGTATAATCATAGTATATTTTTGTTGGAAATATGTCCTATAGAAAATAATATATGTATTATTATATTTCAATGTTCATACTTAAGAGTTTATATTTCATGCTATAACTACTATGATCCTGGAATATGCGATCCAGTGGAAAACACATATGCATGTGTGGAATGATAACGGTAAATAAAAGGTTCCTAGTCTCGTGTCTAAGACTAGCTCAAGTGTTGTTGGTGATCATGTTTTCCGGATCTTAGGATATCGTTAAGTGTAACAATAATCCTAAAACAACATTGAGATTATGAAGTTGGAAGAACGGTCATATTGAATCGACCCAATCTTGTCTGTTATACTTTGTGATTATATCGTCTAAAATCATATGTTATAACACGGAGTGTTAGCATGTGTTTTAGTTCTTCAGACCATGAGAGTATCTTGGTCACTTCCTACCAGACGGTGGCTTTGGGGTTGCTCAAACATCATCTGTAACAAGGTGATCATAATGACAACTTTCGGGCTCACCAGAAAGTTTGACAAGTGACCGGATAGCTCAAGAGTGGGATTTGCTCCTCCTCCGACGAGAGATATTCTTAGAGCCCTCTCGATGTGATGGCATCCATCATCGTGTCGCCCGACACAGGTGACTACGTCACAGGGATGCTGGAACACATCAACGAGAAAGAAGAACAAAACCGGTAACGGGAGCAACGGTATAGTGAGCATGGTGTTACTCAAGAGGATATCGATGCACATAGGGTTTCGTAAAGTATCGTGAAGCAATGTGAACATCACATGATAACCAAATGTTCACTCGAATATCATCTGTGTAATCATAGGGACTGATATGGATGTCCATGGTTTCGCTATCGATCATTGAACAAAGGACTTCCGTTCATGTCTATAATTTACTGAACCTACGGGGTCACAAGTTTAGGGTAATCATGATCTGCTGATTGCTAGTGGTACTGGAGCAATGAGAATATATATGTGAAATTGTTTCATAAATACCTAGATTAGTTCCGAGAGGTTCCGGAAGCGTTTCGGGGTCACTAGAAGGGTTTCGGTGAATATCGGGTAATACAGGGTATAACGATAAATATAGGTGGAAATGTTTCCGGAGATATTAAATTATATGTATAATGCTCTAAAAATATTTAGAATATTTAATATTTAATTTAAATATCAATGGGCCTAAAAAGGCCAAGAGGTGTAAGGCAACTTGGGCCGCAAGGGCCCAAGTAGGAAGGCGCCCCCTTTCCTTGTGGGGGAGGGGCGAATTGGACTTGGGGAGGAGTATACTTATGGCCGACACCCCAAGGGGGACTTCCCCTGCTACTGGTAAGTTGCGTTTGGATTTCCCCGAAGAGGAGGGGATGATGCAGTACAGTAGAGATAAGTATTCCCCTCGGTTAGAAACCAAGGTTATCAATCCAGTAGGAGAATCACACAACAACTCGTTAGCAACACATACACACAAAATAAAAGTACTTGCACCCAACGCAAAAAAGGGGTTGTCAATCCCTTGGCGGTTAATTGCAAGGATCAAATCTCGTAGTGATAGATAGATAAATAAAACACAAAATAAAAATAACGTAAATAAAAGTGCAACAATATATTTTTGGATTTTAATATATAATTTAAATAGACCAACGGCCATAGTTTTCAGTAGAGGCTTCTCTCTTAAAAATAGCGTAAGTGGGTAGACGAATTACTGTTGGGCAATTGATAGAAAAGTGTATAATCATGACGATATCTAAGGCAGTGATCATATATATAGGCATCACGTCCAAGACAAGTACACCGACTCCTGCGTGCATCTACTACTATTACTCCACCCATCGACCGCTATCCATCATGCATCTAGAATATTAAGTTCATAAAGAACGGAGTAACGTCTTAAGCAAGATGACATGATGTAGACAAAATAAACTCAATTAATATGAATAAACCCCATCTTTTTATCCTTAATAGAAACGATACAAATGTGTGTCATGCATGTCCCTTTCGGTCACTGGGATTGAGCACCGCAAGATCAAACCCATCACAAAGCACCTCTCCAATTGCAAGAAAAATCAATTTAGTTGGCCAAACCAAATAAATAGACCGGAGAGAAATACAAAGCTACAACAATTATGCATAAAACTATTCAGAGAAGACTCAAGTAATATTCATAGATAATCTGATCATAAACTCACAATTCATCAGATCCCAACAAACACACCGCAAAAAGTTATTATATCAAATAGAAGTCCAAGAACATGAGAACATTGTATTGAAGATCAAATAGAGCAAAGAAGCCATCTAGCTACTAACTATGGACCCGTAGGTCTGTAGTAAACTACTCACATATCACCGGAGGGGCAGCAAGGTTGATGTAGAACCCTCCGTGGTTGATTCTCCCCCCCCCCCCGGCAGAGTGCCAGAAAGGGCCCCCAGATGGGATCTCTTGAGAATAGGGACTTGCGGCAGCGGAAAAAGGGTTTCGGGTGGCTCTCTGTTGGTTTCCCAATTTTAGATAATTTATAGAGGCGAAATTAGGTCAAATAGCTAAACGTGGGCCCCACAAGCCACCAGGGTGCGCCTACCCCCTAGGTGTGCCCTGGTGCCTTGTAGGCTACTCCTTCATCTTCTAGCCCTCTCCCGAAGCTTCCAGGGTCTCTTTTGTCCAGAAAAATCATTAAAAAGTTTCATGGCAATTGGACTTCGTTTGGTATTGATATTCTGGAAAACCAAAAAATAGGCAAAAAAACAACTGGCACATGACACTAAGTTAATAGGTTAGTCCTAAAAATGATATAAAATTGCTTGTAAATGCATATAAAACATGCAAGATTGATACTATAATAGCATGGAACAATCAAAAGTTATAGATATGTTAGAGACATATCAAGCATCCCCAAGCTTAATTCATGCTCATCCTCGAGTAGGTAAATGATAAAAACAAAAAAATTGATGTGGAATGCTACCTGTCATATTCATCATATGATCTTTCTTTTTGTGGCATGAATATTGAGATTCAAGTGATTCAAAGCAATAGTCTATAGTTTGACATGAAGCTATAAATACTCAAGCATACTAACAAGAAATCATGACTTCCAAAATATCAACGCTAAAGAAAGTTATCCCTAGCTAGCCCATTGTGCTCAATCATTGATCCATTCATGAAACATACTCAAAATTTACTACATCCACTGCACAAGTATGACAATAGTGCTCTCCAGTTCGTGCTTATAAGAGAAGGTGAAGACTCAAAATAAAAATAGAAATTACATAAAAGTAAATATATAGGGCCTTCGCAGAGGGAAGCAGAGATTTGCAGAGGTGTCAGAGCTTAAAGTTTAAAACAGGGATAAAATTATTTTGTGAGGCATGATTTTCCTATCAACGACACGACCGACAGTTCCCAACATCTTACATGCTAGACACATTATAGGCGGTTCCCAAACAGAAAATAAAGTTAATTTACTTTCCACCATTCTTTTCACAATCCATGGCTAGCCATATCCATGGGTGCCTTCGAACCTTTCAACATTCCAAGGATTTTTTGTATTTTGATTCATTTCGGGACCGAGCATCCCTATTACATGCCACTTTCTCGTGCAATGAAAAATAAATAAACACTCACCGTGAGAATACCCCACCTAACATGGAAGATATTGGCCACCCTCTGCCGCTTCATGAGCGATACGGGACACAAAACAGAAAATTATTTTGAATACTTAGGGTTGGCACATGCAAATTTACTTGGTATGACATGTAAATACCGCATATAGGAAGGTATGATGGACTCATGTAGCACAACTTTAGGTTTAAGGAATTGGATGCACAAGCAGCATTCCCGCTTAGTACAAATGGAGGCTAGCAAATAGATTGAGAAGCGGCCAACCAAAAAACAAAAATGGTCATAAATATGCATTGAACATAACTAACACTGAATAATGCACCATAAGTAGGATATAACTTCGTTGCATAGCAATTGACTTTCGTGCATGCATAGGGAGTCACAAATCTTAACACCAATATTCTTACTAAACCACAATTACTCACTAGCATAAATCACATATTATCACCTTCATATCAAAAAACTATTGCAAGGAATCAAACTTATCATACTCAGTGATCTACATGAAAGTTTTTATTATATCCTTCTTGGATATTCATCACATTAGGACCAAATTCACATCTTATGCAAATTAACATTACTATCATCAACTCTCAAAATGATATAAGTGAAGCATGAGAGTGCAAATATTTCTTCAAAATTTAATCACCGCCATGCTCCAAAAGATATAAGTGAAAGCACTAGAGCAACTGCCTAGCTAAAAAGATATAAGTGAAGCACATAAAGTATTCTAACAAATTATGATAAATGTGTTTCTCTCTCAAATAGGTGTGTCCAGCAAAGATGATTGTGACACGCTAAAAAACAAACAAAGCAAAGACTCATATAATACACGACGCTCCAAGCAAAACTCATACCATGTGATGAATAAAAATATAGCTCCAAGTAATATTACCGATGGTTGATAGAAGAAAGAGGGGATGCATTCCGGGGCATCCCCAAGCTTAGTTGATTGGGAGTCCTTGAATATTATCTTGGAGTGCCTCGAGCATCCTCAAGCTTGGGCTCTTTCCACTCCTTATTCCTTCATCCATCGTGATCTTACTCAAAACTTGAAAACTTTAGCACACAAAACTCAACCAAAACCTTCGTGAGATCCGTTAGTATACCAAAGCAAATCACCACCTTAAGTACTTTTGTAAACCCATTCATGTTTTATTATTGCATTATACCTATTTTTTTCTAACTTCACAATGGCTTATACCCCCGATACAATCCATAGATTCATCAAAACAAGCAAACAACGCAATGAAAACAGAATAGTTTGTAGCAATTCGAACAATGACAATACTTCTGTAACTCTAAAAATTCTGAAAATTTAGGCCAACGTGGGAAATTTGTATATAAATCATGTGTTACGTATCCAGAGCAAAAACACGTTCCAGCGAATTTAGAGAATTCCCGGAGTGGGCGCAAAAGTTTCTGTTGTTTTCACAGAATCAAAGCAACTATCATCCTAATCATCCCAAAGGCTTTACTTGGCACAAACACTAATTAAAACACAAAAACACAATCATAACAGTGGCATAATTGTGTGCACACCAAAAACATAAAAGTAAACAAGAAAATTAAGATAACTATTGGGTTGCCTCCCAACTAGCGCTATTGTTTTATGCCCCTAGCTTGGCGTAATGCATAGTTTCAAGTGTTTTCATCTTTGGTTTCTAGTTTCTCAATCGCACGTCCATATTTCCTAGGAGTCCTAACATACATATTATTAATGATCACATCCTAGGCACAAAGTTGAGGAATTTATTATCATAGATGGGTTCTTTTACCAAATCAACAAAATTGGGTGAACAGTAATCATCTTAAGATCTTCATTTCCATTACTAGATGTGGCACACTTGTTCTTAGGTGAAGGAAATATGCCCTATAGGCAATAATAAAGTTATTATTTATTTCCTTATTTCATGATAAATGTTTATTATTCATGCTAGAATTGTATTACCCAGAAACATAATACATGTGTGAATACATAGACACACATAGTGTCACTAGTATGCCTCTACTTGACTAGCTCATTGATCAAAGATGGTTGAGTTTCCTAACCATGGATATGAGTTATCATTTGATCAGTGGGATCACATCATTAGAAGAATGATGTGATTGACTTGACCCATTTCGTTAGCTTAGCACTTAATCGTTTGGTATGTTGCTATTGTTTTCTTCATGACTTATACATGTTCCTATGACTATGAGATTATGTAACTCCCACTTACTAGAGGAACACTTTGTGTGGTACCAAACGTCACAACATAACTGGGTGATTATAAAGTGCTCTACAGGTGTCTCCGAAGGTACTTGTTGAGTTGACGTATTTCAAGATTAGGATTTGTCACTCCGATTGTCGGAGAGGTATCTCTGGGCCCTCTCGGTAATGCACATCACTATAAGCCTTGCAGGAAATGTAGCTAATGAGTTAGTTACGGGATGATGCACTACGTAATGAGTAAAGAGACTTGCCGGTAACGAGATTGAACTAGGTATTGAGATACCGACGATCGAATCTCGGGCAAGTAACATACCGATGACAAAGGGAACAACATATGTTGTTATGCGGTTTGACCGATAAAGATCTTCGTAGAGTATGTGGGAGCCAATATGAGCATCCAGGTTCCGCTATTGGTTATTGACCGAAGACGTGTCTCAGTCATGTCTACATAGTTCTCGAACCCGTAGGGTCCGCACGCTTAAAGTTCGATGACGGTTATATTATGAGTTTATGTGTTTTGATGTACCAAAGGTAGTTCGGAGTTCCGGATGTGATAACGGACATGACGGGGAGTCTCGAAATGGTCGAGACATAAAGAACGATATATTGGATCACTATATTTGGACACCAGAATGGTTCCGGGTGAGATCGGGACAATACCGGAGCACCGAGAGGTTATCGGAACCCCCCGGGAGGTATATGGGCCTTAATGGGCTTTAGTGGAAAGGAGGGGAAAGGAGCAAGGGAGGGGGCGCCCCCCCAGCCGAATCCGAATTGGGAGGGGGCCGGCCCCCCTTTCCTGGCTCCCTCCTTCCTCTTCCTTCCCTCTCCCTCTCCAAATAGGAAAAGGAGGAGTCCTACTCCCGGTGGGAGTAGGACTACCCCCCTTGGGCGCGCCTCCTCCTCCTGGTCGGCCCTCTCCTCCCCTCCTTTATATACGGAGGAGGGGGCACCCCATAGACACAACAATTGATCCCTTGGATCTCTTAGCCGTGTGTGGTGCCTCCCTCCACCATAAACCACCTCGATAATATTGTAGGGGTGCTTAGGCGAAGCCCTGCGTCGGTAGAACATCATCATCGTCACAACGCCGTCGTGCTGACGGAACTCTCCCTCAAAGCTCGGCTAGATCGGAGTTCGAGGGACATCATCGAGTTGAACGTGTGCTGAACTCGGAGGTGTCGTGCGTTCGGTACTTGATCGGTCAGATCATGAAGACGTACGACTACATCAACCGCGTTGTGCTAATGTTTCCGCTTTCGGTCTACGAGGGTACGTGGACACACTCTCCCCTCTCGTTGCTATGCATCACCATGATCTTACGTGTGCGTAGGAATATTTGAAATTACTACGTTCCCTAAGAGTGGCATCCGAGCCAGGTTTATGCGTAGATGTTATATGCACGAGTAGAACACAAGTGAGTTGTGGGCGATACAAGTCATACTTCTTACCAGCATGTCATACTTTGGTTCGGCGGTATTGTTGGATGAAGCGGCCCGGACTGACATTACGCGTACGCTTACGCGAGACTGGTTTTCCCGCCGTGCTTTGCACATAGGTGACTGGCGGGTGTCATTTTCTCCAACTTTAGTTGAACCGAGTGTGGCTACGCCTAGTCCTTGAGAAGGTTAAAACATCACTAACTTGACGAACTATCGTTGTGGTTTTGATGCGTAGGTAAGAACGGTTCTTGCTCAGCCCGTAGCAGCCACGTAAAACTTGCAAAAACGAAGTAGAGGACGTCTAACTTGTTTTTGCAGGGCATGTTGTGAGATGTGATATGGTCAAGGCATGATGCTATATTTTATTGTATGAGATGATCATGTTTTGTAATCGAGTTATCGGCAACTGGCAGGAGCCATATGGTTGTCGCTTTATTGTATGCAATGCAATCGCCCTGTAATTGATTTACTTTATCACTAAGCGGTAGCGATAGTCGTATAAGCAATAGTTGGCGAGGCGACAATGATGCTACGATGGAGATCAAGGTGTCGCGCCGGTGACAATGGTGATCATGACGGTGCTTCGGAGATGGAGATCGCAAGCACAAGATGATGATGGCCATATCATATCACTTATATTGATTGCATGTGATGTTTATCTTTTATGCATCTTATCTTGCTTTGATTGATGGTAGCATTATAAGATGATCTCTCACTCAATTTCAAGATAAAAGTGTTCTCCCTGAGTATGCACCGTTGCCAAAGTTCGTCGTGCTCAGACACCACGTGACGAGCGGGTGTGATAAGCTCTACGTCCATCTACAACGGGTGCAAGCCAGTTTTGCACACGCAGAATACTCAGGTTAAACTTGACGAGCCTAGCATATGCAGATATGGCCTCAGAACACTAAGACCGAAAGGTCGAGCGTGAATCATATAGTAGATATGATCAACATAGTGATGTTCACCATTGAAAACTACTCCATTTCACGTGATGATCGGTTATGGTTTAGTTGATTTGGATCACGTGATCACTTAGATGATTAGAGGGATGTCTATCTAAGTGGGAGTTCTTAAGTAATATGATTAATTGAACTTTAATTTATCTTGAACTTAGTCCTGGTAGTATTTTGCAAATAATGTTGTAGATCAATAGCTCGTGTTGTTGCTTCCCTATGTTTTATATGTGTTCCAATAGAAAACTAAGGTGAAAGATCATAGTAGCAATGATACGGACTGGGTCCGCGATCTGATCCTCATTGCTGCATAGAAGAATTATGTCCTTGATGCACCACTAGGTGATAGACCTATTGCAGGAGCAGATGCAGACGTTATGAACGTTTGGCTAGCTCAATATGATGACTACTTAATAGTTTAGTGCACCATTCTTAACGGCTTTGAATCGGGACTTCAAAGACGTTTTGAACGTCATGCACCATATGAGATGTTCTAGGAGTTGAAGTTAATATTTCAAGCAAATACCCGAGTTAAGAGATATGAAGTCTCCAACAAGTTCTATAGCTAAAAGATGGAGGAGAATAAGCTCAAGCAGTGAGCATGTGCTCAGATTGTCTGGGTACTAGAATCGCTTGAATCAAGTGGGAGTTAATCTTCCAGATAAGATAGTGATTGACAGAGTTCTCTAGTCACCATCACTAAGTTAGTAGAACTTCGTGATGAACTATAGTATGCAAGGGATGACGAAAATGATTCCTGAGCTTTTCATGATGATGAAATTGATGAAGGTAGAAATCAAGAAAGAGCATCAAGTGTTGATGATTAAAGAGACCACTAGTTTCAAGAAAAAGGGCAAAGGGAAAGAAAGGGAACCTCATGTAGAATGGAAAGCAAGTTGTCACTTCCGTGAAGAAGCCCAAAGCTAGACTAAAGCCTGAAACTAAGTGATTCTACTGCAAAGGAAATGGTCACTAGAAGTGGAATGCCCTGAATATTTGGTAGATAAGAAGGATGGCAAAGTGAACAAGGGTATATTTGATATACAGGTTATTGATGTGTACCTTACTAGTGTTTATAGTAACCCCTGGGTATTTGGTACTTGTTCAGTTGCTAAAAATTAGTAACTCGAAACAGGAGTTACAGAATAAACAGAGACTAGTTGAGGGTGAAGTGACGATGTGTGTTGGAAGTGGTTCCAAGATTGATATGATCATCATCGCACACTCCCTATACTTTCGGGATTAGTGTTAAACCTAAATAAATGTTATTTGGCGTTTGCGTTGAGCATGAATATGATTTGATCATGTTTATTGCAATAATTATTCATTTAAAGTCAGAGAATAATTGTTGTTCTGTTTACATGAATAAAACCTTCGATGGTCATACACCCAATGAAAATAGTTTGTTGGATCTCGATCGTAGTGATACACATACTCATAATATTGATGCCAAAAGATGCAAAGTTGATGATGATAGTGCAACCTAATTGTAGCACTGTTGTTTGGGTCATATCGATGTAAAGCGCATGAAGAAACTCCATAAAGATGGATTTTTGGAATCACTTGGTTATGAATCATTTGATTCTTGCGAACCGTGCCTTATGGGCAAGATGACTAAAACTCCGTTCTCCGGAACAATGGAATGAGCTACTGACTTGTTGGAAATAATACATACCGATGTATGCGATCCAATGAGTGTTGATGCTCGTGGCGAGTATCATTATTTTCTGACCTTCACAGATGATTTGAGCAGATATGGCTATATCTACTTAGTGAAACACAAGTCTGAAACATTTGAAAAGTTCAAAGAATTTCAGAGTGAAGTGGAGAATCATCGTAACAAGAAAATAAAGTTTCTACGATCTGATCATGGAGGAGAATATTTGAGTTATGAGTTTGGCCTTCATATAAAACAATGTGGAATAGTTTTACAGCTCACGCCACCTGGAACACCACAGCGTTATGGTGTGTCCGAACGTCATAACCGCACTTTATTGGATATGGTGCGATCTATGATGTCTCTTATCGGTTTACCACTATCATTTCGGGGTTATGCATTAGAGACAGTTGCATTCACGTTAAATAGAGCACCATCTAAATCTGTTGAGATGACACCGTATGAACTATGGTTTAGCAATAAACCTAAGCTGTCGTTTCTTAAAGTTTGGAGTTGTGATGCTTATGTGAAAAAGTTTCAACCTGATAAGCTCGAACCCAAATCAGAGAAATGCTTCTTCATAGGATACCCAAAGGAGACTGTTGGGTACACCTTCTAATCACATATCCGAAGGCAAAATATTCGTTGCTAAGAATGGATCCTTTCTAGAGAAGGAGTTTCTCTCGAAAGAAGTGAGTGGGATAAAAGTAGAACTTGATGAGGTAATAGTACCTTCTCCCGAATTGGAAAATAGTTCATCACTGAAATCAGTTCCAGTGATGCCTACACCAATTAGTGGGGAAGATTAATGATGATGATCATGAAACTTCAGATCAAGTTACTACCGGACCTCATAGGTCAACCAGAGTACGGTCCGCACCAGAGTGGTACGGTAATCCTGTTCTGGAAGTCATATTACTAGACCATGATGAATCTACAAACTATGAGGAAGCGATGATGAGCCCAGATTCCGCGAAATGGCTTGAAGGCCATGAAATCTGAGATGGGATCCATGTATGAGAACAGAGTGTGGACTTTGGTGGACTTGCCCGATGATCGGCAAGTCATAGAAAATAAATGGATCTTCAAGAGGAAGATAGACGCTGATAGTAGTGTTACTATCTACAAAGCTCGACTTGTCGCAAAAAGTTTTTCGACAAGTTCAAGTTGTTGAATACAATGAGATTTTCTCACTCATATCGATGCTTAAGTCTGTTCGAATCATGTTAGCAATTGCCACATTTTAATCTGGCAAATGGATATAAAAACTGCATTCCTTAAATGGATATTTCTCAAAGAAGAGTTGTATATGATGCAACCAACAGGTTTTGTCAGTCCAAAGGGTGCTAACAAAAATGTGCAAGCTCTAGTGATCCATTTATAGACTGGTGCAAGCCTCTCGGAGTTGGAATAAACATTTTGATAGTGTGATAAAAGCATATGGTTTTATACAGACTTTTGGAGAAGCATGTATTTACAAGAAAGTGAGTGGGAGATCTGTAGCATTTCTATTACTATATGTAGATGTGTAAGTGCATCTAGTGCCACCCCTAGTTGGTTTTGGAGTATTGACGACAAATTTGGTTGAGGGACTAATGCGTTTGTGAGAATTGCAGGATAACGCAGGTAGTGTCCCTCATTGATTCGGTTTACCTACCGGAGATGACCCCTAAAAATGTATGAAGACATTGACGACAATGGTGGTATGTGAAGATATTCACATTAAAGACTATGACATGAGAAGACATTGAGTGAAGACTATGGAGCGCGAAGACTGTGCCGTTTTGTTGTTTCCTTTTCTTCTTTGTTGAGTCATAGGAACCACCATACTATTAAGTGGGGTCCAAGTGAACAAAGTCAGAATGACTGAAGTGATGCTCAACCCAAATCCTATGTCTTCGAGCGTAGACAATGAGAGCAAATCTTATCCAGAACTGGATGAGTCAGCTTTGCTTGTAGCCCAAGTAAAGTTGTCGTGTGTGTTTGAAATCTGACCGTTGGAACACGTGTCAGTTCCTTAGTGACCGAGGGTCATTTCGGATATATCAGGTCGGGTTGCCTAGTGGCTATAAATAGCCCACCCCCTACACCATAAATTGGTGGCTGCTCAAAGTTAGTGCACGACTTTTGTCGTTTTAGAGCAACCCACCTAGAAGCCTTTGAAAGAGAGAAATCCTTGCGAGGACAAAGCCCAAACACCCAGAGCCAAAGAGTGTTAGGCATCACTGAAGTCTTTCTGTCTGCGTGACATGAAGACTTATTACACTTGAGGACTGTGTATCCTCCAGTCGGTTAGGCGTCGCGTTCTGAGCATCCAAGAGTCATTGTGGATCGCCGGTGAATGAAGTCTGTGAAGGTTTGGAAGTCGCCTGAAGACTTACCAACAGTGATTGGACGAGGTTTGTGTGACCTTAGTTCAAGGAGAATACGGTGAGGACTTGGTGTCCTAAGCTGCGTGCATAGCGACTGGGTGTCCGGGACTGTGTGTCCTCGAGTTTAAATACTCAGCCGCTGCAACTAGACGTACAGTTGTCACAGCAACTGGAACTGGTCCAACAAATCATGTGTCTTCAACAAGTGACGGGTTCTATCCTCTCCCTCCCTTTACTTAGAGTTTGTCTTCGTGAAGTCATTGCCTATTTGTGGTACCTGTTTGACTTCATTGCTTGACTACTATCGTTGGTTGGCTTCATACTATCTTCCATCCTGATCCTTACTACTAAGCTGCTATTAGTCTTTTGTACTTTCACATGATTGCATTCTTGACTATGGTTTGCTTGTTGTAGTTTATCTTCCGCTGCATATCAATTAGGTCATTTCTATTGTTTGTCTTTGAAACTTCCACGTTTTGAAGACTTTCATAAAAATCGCCTATTCACCCCCCTCTAGTCGATAACTAACACTTTCAATTGGTATCAGAGCAAGGTACTCCCTTGTTCTGTGTGATTCGGTTTAACCACCTGGAGTTTTAGCTATGTCGACTGCAGGATTGAGGAACATATCTTGCCCTACCTTTGACGGTCATGAGTATCCTCGGTGGAAGGCCATGATGAAGAAGCGACTCATGGCTATGGACAACGAACTGTGGACCGTCACTGAGATTGGTCTTACCCATCTATGCAAGATGGCGGAGGCTGATGACATTCACAAGTACACTCTACTGAACCTCACGGCGAAGGATGTCATCTGCTCCTGTCTGTCCCGAAATCAGTTCAGGAACATCATGCACCTCAATCACGCGAAGCTAATCTAGGACCGGCTTTCTGAGGTCTATGAAGGTCATCGTACTCGTCATGATCCTTGGTTTGAGGATTACAAGGAGTCTCTCAAAGAAATGACCTTTGCACCTGAATCGTCATCATCTTCACCATGCCTCATGGCAGGGGGTGCTAAGGTAACAGAATGCTACCTTTCTGAATCTAGTGATGATGAATCAGGTGATGGATTTGGCCCTAGCTATGTCAAACTTGCTTCCCTTGCCACTAAACAACAAAGAGCCTTGGAAAAGGTTCAGTACATGCTTAGTAAGAGCGATGATATGTTGGGTGAGGAAATGGATCAGTCAAAAGCATTGGCTGAGAGTCTTCAGAGACTTCATTCCAAGTTTGACGCCCTTCAAGATCAACATACTAATCTCTTGTATGATCACGAGAAGCTTTCTTCTGAATGTCTTCAAAGAAAGCAAGATCTTGAAAAGCTAAGAGTGGATTATGAAGATCTTCAGAAGGAGCGCGATTCATTACTTGCTCAACAAATCAGTGTTACACAGGAAGAATTTGTTCCTCCATGTCTGAAATGCATTGAACGTGAAATTACTAATTCCTCACCTGAATGTTCAAATGCTTCTAATGCTACAAATTCTTCATATGTCTCTGCTGTCACTAATTCCTCATCTGAGGACAATGCAAGTATCACTGATGATGCAGGGCTAAAGGGATTGTACATGACAGGCATGTACAAAAGCCTCAAGGGGCATCAGACACTATGTGATATCCTCAAAAAGCAGATCTTGAACCGAAACCCTAGGAAAGAGGGTGTTGGGTTCGAGAGGAAAATGAATGTTGATGGTTCCTACTGGAAGCCTGAGCAGTATCCCAAAACCACATGGGTTGCTGCAAAGGGACCTTCAGTGGATCCATCCACCTTATCAGGCTTTACCTGTGCTAATCCTATTATCATTGACGAATCCCTTGATGCAAACTATAAATTGTTCAAGAATCAGAATGGTGAAGTGTTTTCCAGGTATATTTGTACTAACTGCAGGAATAGACCACCTATGAAGAAGATCTGGGTTCCCAAAAGTTGTCTTGAGAATCTTCCAGTGAATGTGATCATGACACCACCAGGGAAGAAGACAAACCCCATACCTAAGGCGTCATATGGTCCAAAGGCTTCATACAGACAGAGGACTCACCTGAGTCACCCTAACACCAATGTTTTGCAGGGAAACCGTACTCAAACTTATGAATATGAGTGTGTGTCTTCAAACCGCTATGTTCATAGAACTAAGAACTTTTCTGCTTATTCATATGAGTATCATTCATCTCCTGCAAGGCTATTTGCTAGGGCTCCAAAGCCGAATTTCTCAGATGCTGCACTTAGACTCATTGCTTCTAAGCCACCCCTGAAGATGTGGGTGGTTAAGAAGAATTAACTTTCTTTTGCAAGGAAGGGTCTCCAGCCGAAAATCAAAGGCATCTGATGCTATTGCTGGGGACCTAAAACATCTTGTAGGGCGCAATATCAAATGCCCAAATTGTCTCACTATGTATTGTGTTCTTGAATTGTTTGCCATTCATCCTATCAGTCCTAATCTTGATATGAGCTTCAATAATCCTCTTGCCCGTCCAATGTTTATGCTTCACAATACTCTTGGTGAAGCCTATCCCCATAACTGTACTGTAGGGTATGACACCTCATGCTTCAGAATGGATTATGGATAGCGGATGCACTAATCATATGATTGGTGATCGAACTCTTCTCATGTACTCAACCTTACGTCCATCAGACAAGAGTCATATCACATTTGCTGACACTGGTAAAAGCAAGGTATTGGGTCTAGGTAGAGTTGCAATCTCGAAGGATCAACACATGGATAAAGTGATGCTTGTTGAATCCCTTGGTTTCAGCTTAATGTTTGTCTCGATGCTTTGTGACTTGAACATGATTGTGCTATTCGGAAAATATCGTTGCCTTGTACTAATGGAATCTGACAAGTCTCTAGTCTTTGAAGGGTATCGGAAAGATGATCTATACATGGTGGATTTCTCAGCAGGTCCACAGCTTGTCGTATGTCTTCTTGCAAAAGATTCAGAATGCTGGCTCTGGCATCGGAGGCTGGGGCATGCTGGCATGAGGAACTTACACACACTCGCCAAGAAAGAAGCATGTCATAGGCATCGAGGGTGTCAAGTTCAAGAAGGATCATTTGTGTGGTGCCTGCGAAGCTGGAAAGATGACTAGGGCAAAGCACCCCTCGAAGACAATCATGACGACATCTCAAGACGCTTCGCCAATCGAGCCATGAACAATTATTGCGTCAAGATCAAGCATATCAGAAGTGACAACGGCACTGAGTTCAAGAACACCGGGCTTGATCTTTATCTGGATACAATGGGAATCACTCATGAGTTCTCTGCTCCATACACACCTCAGCAAAATGGCATCATAGAGCGCAATTACAGAACCCTCATTGAGATGGCTCGAACAATGCTCGACAAGTACAAGACACCAAGAAAGTTTTGGCCTGAAGCTATTGATACAACATGTCACATCATCAACCGTGTTTACATCCATAAGCTTCTGAACAAAACATCCTATGAGCTCCTTACTGGCAAGAAGCCAAATGTCAGCTACTTCAGAGTATTTGGAGCTAGGTGCTAGATCAAGGATCCCCATCACAAGTCAAAATTTGCACCTCAAGCTCACGAAGGCTTCATGCTCGGTTACGGAAAGGACTCGCACTCTTACAGAGTCTTCAACCTCTATCTCTACAAAATCGTCGAAACTGTGGATGTGCGATTTGATGAAACCAATGGTTCACAAAGAGAGCTCCTGCCAAGTACACTAGATGAAGCTCCGCCCAACGAATCTATCAAGCTGATGGGAACTGGTGAAATTATGCCTTCTGAAGCACAGCCTAAAGAGGAACTTATCATTTCTGCACCTAACCAACCTGAAGACAATGCTCAGACTAAAGACAATCCTCCCAATGATGACAATGATCAGCAAGAGCAAGGTCTTCGTCCAGTTCATCCTCGAGT
>NC_057798.1:64230912-64232028 GCF_018294505.1 Triticum aestivum
GCAAATGAAGTACAAATTGAGAAGATAATTGATAGCATCAATGCACCTAGTCCACTTACTCGCTCAAGAGCAACACAGTTAGCAAATTTCTGTGGGCACTTTTCTTTTGTGTCAATATCAGAACCCAAGAAAGTTGCTGAAGCCTTTATGGAACCTGAATGGATACAAGCTATGCAAGAAGAACTTCAACAGTTCAAGCTGAACAGCGTTTGGGAACTAGTCAAGCGTCCTGACCCTCGCAAGCATAACATTATTGGCACAAAATGGATATATCAAAACAAGCAAGATGAGCATGGTCAAGTCGTCAGAAACAAAGCACGTCTTGTGGCTCAAGGATATACTCAAGTTGAAGCAATTGACTTCGATGAAACATTTGCTCCTGTGGCTAGGCTTGAAGCTATTCGCATACTGCTAGCCTATGCTAACCACCACAACATCTTGCTATATCAAATGGATGTGAAGAGTGCATTTCTCAACGGCAAGATTGAAGAAGAAGTATACGTTGCTCAACCACCTAGCTTTGAAGATCCAAAACATCATGATATGGTGTACAAGCTAAACAAAGCACTGTATGGCATCAAACAAGCTCCTCGCGCTTGGTATGATACGATCAAAGACTTCCTAAAGAGCAAAGGCTTCAAACCTGGATCCGTCGATCCCACACTCTTCACGAAGACATATGATGGTGAACTATTTGTGTGCCAAATATATGTGGATGACATTATCTTCGGTTGCACCAACCAGAAGTATAGTGATGAGTTTGGATACATGATGCAAGAGCAATATCGGATGTCCATGATGGGTGAGCTGAAGTTCTTCCTTGGTCTTCAAATTCGTCAGCAAAGGAATGACATCTTCATATCTCAAGAAAAATACCTCAAAGATTGTCTGAAGAAGTTTGGAATGCAAGATTGCAAAGGTTACACGACGCCAATACCAGCCAAACACCATCTGGGTCCCGACGACAATGGTAAAGAGTTCGATCAAAAGGTATACCGCTCCATGATTGGTTCCTTACTTTACCTATGTGCATCTAGGCCAGATATTATGCTTAGTGTTTGCATGTGTGCCCGATTCCAAGCGGCACCAAAGGAATCGCATCACTTAGCTGTGAAG
>NC_057798.1:64233179-64234923 GCF_018294505.1 Triticum aestivum
AATCCTCAAATGTCCTGTGATCAGGCACACATCCTAACACTTATGCATGTTGACGACTTAGATGTGCAACACACGAAGTATAGTATATCTTCAATCAATGAAGACTTACATTCTGAGTGTGAATACATTAACGTGGAATTTGACTTCGGAGCGCCACGATAATTGTGCGCCGTGTCTGGGTCTAATACTTCCTATACGGTGGGTAACACCACCACCAAATTTCTCGGTTTGAAGTGTTTCACTCATGGCGTTATTTTTGCAATGTCCTCGCATTTGGTTTGTCTTCAATTTCAACTTATCTTCATGATTTTCTTCACTATGTTGATTTGATTGCTTTCTGATATATATACTAGTGTTCTGTCCTCTACAGCATTCACTTATAGCTATGTCTTCCTAGTTGAATCTTTTGAACTAAGTGAATGTGATCGGACCCTAATCTCTCTACGCTTTCTATCTCAAACTCTATCTGTCCAAATCATATGCATTCTATTGAAACTGTCGAATGTCTTCTCTGCGTCCCTGTCAGCAAAAGACACAGAGACAAACATTAAGTGTGTTTTAAATGATTCATCCTTATTGTTTGAAATTCGGAGAAGCCGGAACAACCATCCGACAAACCTGGCGGACGTGGGAACGTGGGACAACTCTGAGTATGTTGCATGCTTGCCACGTGCCCCTCAGATGTGAACCGCCAGGGGCACCTGCGTAATTACACTGTGCCGCACACTTCCTTATAAATACATGTCCCTTGCGGTAAAGAAAACCTTCTTCCACCTCTCCACCTCGTCAAAACCCTAGCGCCACCGCTAGCTCTCAACGATGCCGGCAACGAAGTGCTTAGCTGCCGCGACTTCTCCGACGCCGTCCTCACGCCGGACGCGGACATTGTCCTCTCCGCCGCCGCCGTAGGTGTCCTCCGTCGCCAAGTTAGGGCATGGTGGATTGAACTGCTCGGTCTCCTATTCATCCCATCTAGCAGTTCTTCGTGTGGTAAATACAACTCTATTTTTACCATCTTTTTGATCCTCAAAGATTCATCCTATTTACCAAAATTGGTTTCTGCCTATACAATGTTAGATCTATTCTGTCTGCATCTCATACTGCCTAGTATATTCACTTAAGCTTCATATCTAGTTAGATTCCTCACTTGTACTTACTCACGGATTCGTACAAATCTGGAACCAACTCTCAACATATAAGTGAATGTCTTCGCATCATGAGGTCAATGTCTTCAAACTGATTTATCTTCAAAATCTTCTGAGAATGCATATGACCTCTTCCCCTTCCCTCGCATCTCTAATGCTGTCACAGGTACATGTCCGTGGGAGAATCCCTTGGTTCTCATAGTCTGCATTCGTTTGCAGAATTCTTACAGCATCACATTAACTCTCCCAAAGCCAGTTCCTGTTTGTCCAGCAAGTGAAAGCCTTTGAAGCCTTTGAACGTGTTGAAGCCATTCAGTTTGAAGTTCATGGCTGCAGACAAATCAGTAAGGAAGGGCGGAAGACAGCGTCGTGGGGGAACATCAAGAGATTTGCCTCATGACCTCGCGGAGCTTTACAAGACAGATCCTGAAGAGAATTATAATCAGCGCAAGACACGAATCCAATGGATTCGACGATATTAGGCTGAACAATGGTTCAAATACAAGTTTCTGACCCAGGAATACGCTGAGAAGAATGCTATCAAAAGTCCTTGGGGTGATATTCTCTATCGAGGCCTTCCACCCAAGAACAATTGCACA
>NC_057798.1:64234933-64238011 GCF_018294505.1 Triticum aestivum
TGAGTGGTTTGACACCCCAAATCTCAGCTTTGACGATCTGCAACTTCCCATTGGCCTCAGCGTCTCCTTCAATGGCGCCATTGCTTTTGAGCTAGCTCTTGCTCAGCGCATCGTTGAACTGAAGTACAAGATCGACCATGAGAAAGCTCAGTTCAAGAAGCATGTGTCAAAGCTCAGCGTGCAAGATGTCAAAAACTTCAAGATCATGCTGCACGAGCTCAAAGAAGCATTTCTCAAGAAGCGTGAAGAAGCTAAAGGCTCTCGTGAGCACATGAAGAGTCTGGCTGACAAGTGTGTGCAAGCCTACAATGAGGCTGAGAAGCGCAAGGCTCTTGGTCGTCCTGGCATTGACCCCAGAATGGCTGCAACGAAGAAGAAGCCATCAACTGACCAATCTGCACCTTCAAGGCAGGAAGAACCTCGCATAGTCTTCCCAAGCAGCACGATTGGATCGAAGCCAAAGGTTAGGTCAACCGCTTCAGAACTGAAGAAGACAAGGACTGCCGAGGCTGAAGCCAGAAAAAGGAAAAATCCTGAAGCCTCTGATGTTGCTCCCTGCAAGAAGAAGCGCAAAACCAAGAAGAATTGGGCTGCTCCCACAGAGCCCTTAGTTGTTGAACCTATCTCAATGGTTCGCCCTGCATCTGAATACCAAGAACGACGGATGATAGTTCATGAGCCTACTTCCACAGAGGCTCATGAAGCTGAAGACATTCCAGCAGTTGATCCCACCGCTGCTGAAGACATTGGTCACAATGACAATGTTGAAGATGATGTAGTTCTTCCTCAGATCGAACACAACTTGGTATCATTGCCTGTTCTCACGAATAGCGAACTCATCAGCATTGGTCGTCCTCTGACGCCAATTGCTCAGGATGCATCATGGGCTGATCACCCACAACAACAAGACTCCCCGAGTACTCCCCAACAACAACAAGTCACACCACCTGTACAAGAAGAAGAGGATGACTTTAAGGCCCAGCCAACTCCATCCCCAAAGGCGTTGCCAGCATTACACAGGCTTCGCAAAGGACCAAGGCCTCAAGTCCCTCTTTCGAGCGTTCCAGAAGGAGAAGTGCACCACCAATCTGTTGCACGTCAAGTGTTTCCAGAAGCCACTCCGACGGTGAATGTCGCCGTGTCTGAAGCCAAAGTTGCTGAAGACAATCCAGCTGCATCAGCCGATGACAAACAAGAAGAAGAACATGTCCCTACTCCCCCCATTACTGAGGAAGTTGTTCCCGAAGTGAACGTGCCAGTGCCTGACCCTCCAGCTCATCAAGTGGAGGTTGAAAATCTTGAGGCTGCCACCACCAACACACATGAAGCCAATGACGTAGTCATGGCTGAAGCAAGTGTGGAGCCTGCACCAACCAATGTGCGAGAAGCCAACGATGCAACTGCTCCTGAAGCATCTGTTGTGCAGCCTGAAGCCTCTGTTGTTGCCACTGCTCCTGTTCCGCCACCAAGGCCCCATACAATTGAGCAAGCATACAACTATAGCTAATCACTGTCAAATGGCCTGTTCTGGTCCCTCCGCCTAATGCCTCTGGTCCTCAGTTTGATTACCATGTTGAGCATAGGCCTCTGGTACTGCCAAGGTTCCTAGGTACTGCCACCTCTACAGGGTCCTTCAATGCAAATGGCTTCAAAAGCCACAACACCTTCTTTGACAGAGCAAAGAACCCCTACTCAAGGCCAAGAATATCATCTGATCATTTCTGGAGCTATCAGCAGCAAAGCTATTACTCCTGCGTTCTGTATGATCAAGGGCGTATTTTCCCTCATATGCGCCTCGACACTGAAACCATTGCTGGACTGCCATGCTTAGAAGAAGCACTTGATTGCTTTCGTGATGCAGGTTTGCTCAGCTTTGTGACAGACAAAGAACATTGGAATGAGGAACTTTTGCTTCAATTCTATGCTACCCTCCACATTCGCGGCTACTACAGGGATACAAAGACATGGGTTCTCGAGTGGATGACAGCAAATGTTCATCATGAAGCCAAAGCTCTTAACGTCATTGAGCTTACAGGCCTACCCACTCCCGGAGAGCTGTTCGAACCTGATTGTCAACTCCACCGCAATGCACTGGAGAGCATCTTCCATAAGCCAGAGCCTAACATGAGCCAGATGTTGAGCATGATGAAGCCTCTGCCACCTGACGCTGAATACCCAAAGGAGTTCTTTGTTGATGACCTTGAATATCTGCCTCGCACAATATATCACATCATCAGGCGAACTCTATGGCCTATCAAAGGGCATTCATTAGCTGCAAAACTTGAAGGAGCCATGAAGACATTGGTCTTTTACATCCTCAATGGCATCAGCTTCAATACACAAGAATTCTTCATCCGGCAACTGGCTGCGTCTGGATCTGACCTTTTTGGCCTGAAATTCTATGCTCCATGGGTCATGCGCCTCATCAAGCTACACTCTACCATCAATTATCAGCCCTCTGCTCGCAATCATCTAATCTTTCTACCAGAGGTTGATATGTCAGTTGAAGCCATATACCCTGAGCCTGCCAAGAAGCCTCTTTGTCTTCAAAATGCTGATCACCAAAGCTTCACTCAACCCATGGAAGGAGTCCAAGAAGTAACTCGTGTCTATCCAATGGCTGGGAACACTCGTCTGCCTCACCGTGCGCAAACTGAAGCCACTGAGAGCACAATTGCCCAAAGGCCTAAGAAGCGCTCTCGCGTCCTAAATGACCGAGAACTTCTTGTGGCACTGCATCAGAAACAAGACAAGCATCACTTCTGGCTCAAGCGACAGATGCAAAGCCTCTTGGTGGACATCAATCGCATTCAAAATCTTGCCACCAAGAATGCTTTTGTCACTCACGAGACCTGTCGGCGGTCATGGAAGAGTTTGACACTGCTTAGTGCTGAAGCAGATCTTCAAGACGATGGCTTCACTGAAAGATTCAAGTTTGACTCCACTCCTCCATGGAATGTTGTCCTATGTCGAACTCCATCCCTTGAAGACTCTGACTATTCTTCCTCCGCGGCAACTGTGAATGCCAAAGTGATCGATGATGAAGATGATGCTACTTCACCGCCCCCTACTTCTGCA